>NW_005054653.1:233951-262002 GCF_000277835.1 Geospiza fortis | reverse complement strand
ATTGCAGACTCCTTGCCACAGAGCATGGCTGAGTTGTTGTGTTTCATCAGGTGCAGTGTGATCCAAGCTGCTGTGAGCCATTCAGTCATCTCCATAAATTAGACCCTCTGCAAAAGGAATTTTCAAACCCAGCATGCAGATTTTGTATTTGGTTAGAGGAGATAAAATAGTTGGGTTTTAAGCAAACACTTAATAATAATATGGCTTACGTTTCACTTATAAATGTATAAAATCTAAATTATTAAGAAACATAAACTGTATTTTCAAAAGAGATCTTGATATGTGAGGTTTAAAATCTCAGTGGAAAGGAGGTGATTTTGTATTTCTGAGTTAATTTGCTCCAGATCTTCAAATGTATTTGGGAGCATGATTGCTGTTGACAGTAAGACAAGGGTTTAATACCTAATTAGGCAACAATCTTTGTATGGAGTTCTTACCTGCAGAAAAGGTAAATTAAAGTCTAGATGAAAAGGAAAAACCCTTGTAACCCATATGGTGTAAAAACTGACTTCCTACTCATACATAAGTTACGACTTTAGGCAGTGCCAGAGCCTTTGCAGTGTTTTATTGGATTCCAGAGCTCAATAAAAATTGGTTTTTTTCCTACAGCTCTGGTAGAAGGGAGGCTTCAGTAGATGTTACATAATTTTGTCCCTTTTTAGACTTCCTCAGCACTGCACCAAGGTGGTGGACTGGAGGGAAAGGGGGTAGGGATTCCTTCTGCAGCTGCCTTAGAAGAGGGTGAGAATTCACTTCCCCCACTGGAAGAAAAGTCATTCCAATATTAACAAATTACCTGATGTTAACAAATTGCTTTAATTCTGACAGTGCAGGTAAATATTTTAATTCTATGAGCCTTTTTTTCCTTTTACTGTGAAATAATTGTATAGAAAGACTAAAGAACTCAGCTGGATCTGGATATAACAAAACTGGAAATTTGAAGGCTATCAACTCTTGGGACAATGATTTTCCAAAAAGTCATTCCTAGGACTTGTATTTAGGGACACATTAAGTTCACTTTAAATTTTGAAGTGTGATTTAAGATCTGGAAGCTTCAAACAGACCTGAGTCGCTGGGTGAGGGATGCTTTGTTAAATCCAAAAGCTAATCCTCCAGATGCTCCCTCCCAGAATGTATTGATTTTCCTTTAAGGAGCTGGCATGCATCCCTGGGAAGAGGCCTTTGCTCATAAACCTTGATCAAAGGCATTCTCTGTGGTACATGCAGGTAAAAATTCTACAGAGGCTTTTCTGTCTAAACCACCAGACTGATTTATAATTTGTCTACATGCTAGTGGAATGATTAACCAAAAAAAGAGCAGTAAATAGTTCTTTTTCCTTTCTCTCAGTGAATGCGATTTGCACAAGAAAATCAAATAAAGCAGAGAAAACATGCAGCTGATGGCTGAGTTATGCACTGCAAACCCTCTAAATTGAATTCGGCTAAATACTTATGTAAGACAAAGTGTAAAAGCTTTGTCATCATCAGTAGGCCACTGCATGAAATGAAAACTTAGTTTCTGAGGTTTCACTTCCACAATTCAGCCACTTCTGAGAGCATTATTTGTAAGGTTTCCCATATGCCTGACAGGAAGGACCCTCAGCTGTAGGAGAGCATTTATTCATTTTTAGACAGGAAGGTTTGTACACCTTTAGCATCCCTAAATCTCTGTTGCATATTCCTCCTCTTGCAGAGATCAGGGAGCTTGAAGGGGAAGAAAAAAATTGTTTTTCTTCTATGCGCTAGATCTCTTATTTTGATCAAACAGTAAAACCTTTCCAGAGAATCATTTACAGTTTCTTTCAGGAGACAGGTCTTCAGCTCCTTTTTAACTTCTTTATCAAGTCTGTAATGTTGCGTTTGTTTCTCAGGTTTGAGTGCAAGTTCCCTTTCTGCAAACTGTGGAAAGGCAGTGCAGAATACAATTTTAGAGATTCTGAAAAGGACATTCTGAATATTTTCCCAGCGCTACATAGACCCAACACAGCTGGATCTGAAAGAAACACAGCCATGAGAAGTTCTTGCACTTAAGGGTGATAAAGATGAGCAGTGAGTAAAGGAAAAGGGAAACCCCAGCTGCATTAACAAGATCTGTGAGTAAAACAAACCTGCTGGAAAATGAGAAGTCAATCAAGCTATTTGTGATAATCATTGATTGATGTGAGTGGTGTTTTATGGGAGATGGTGCCTTGGAGTGGGAAGCTGTTTAAAGGATTTCTGTCAGTGCTGATTGAAGGTTTTTCCTCTTGTGATTTTTTAAAGCTGAGTCTTCTTAGCCACTTAGTTTTTGGGAAAATGCTAATGTAGGTAAATGTCTGAAAAAAAGAGTTGTATTTGAATCACAGGCTAGATATTTGTGATTTGTTAGATGCTGAAGTTACAAGAATATGTAAAACCAAGGAAAAAAATAATGTTTCAGTTTCTTGACCCTGCAGATTAGCGAAGTCAAATTGTTCTTATTTCTTCTGAATCTGTTGCTGTTCATAAGACACAGCACTGCCAACAGATCATCTTTAACGTGGTCCCTGGGTATTTTTAATCTAGATACCACCAGACAGCCCCTTTTGATTTTCAGCATAAGGAAAGCTAAGGAGACACTGATAAATGCTACCTAGGAATACCTGGTTACTGAGGAGACAAGGGAAAACTCAAGGATAACTGTGCTATTTGAGAGGGCAGGAGAAATCTCAGCCTGTCACAGCTGATGGTGAAGTTTTATTTTTATTCTGCCCATCAGCATTTGTGTTTTCATATTGAGGATTTTGTCTCTCTTACCTCCTAAGCTACCATCTCTGTTTTTCCAGCCTTGAAGAAGAACATAAAACATGCTGCCTTTATGGTTGGCCAAAATTACAATATTAACAAGGAAGTGTGAGTGAAAATGCCAGTACAAATGACATGTATTGCTGTCATTTAGCTTTTGAAGTTGTTACACTCCTGAATGAGGAGTAGCAGATGCTCCTGTTACCTTGAAGTGTCTTTTTCTAAGCCCCAGTTAAATCTGGCATCATCTGTTTCCCAGCCCTACAGTCTTAATTTGATACCAGGCACATTTTCATCCCATCTGAGTGAATGTGAAAATATGAAGAGGAAAAGAGTGCCTTAGGGGAGATTTTCTGTTTCTGGAAGTAATCTCCATTGATATATTGTGTGAGCCTTCAGAGTAAAGACAATTGAAGATGGGGAGTGGGTGATTCTTTTTTTTCCCCCTACTTTCCAAAATTTTTTTACAATAGGCAGGACAAAATGATCAACCTATAGGGAGATCTTGTCTTGAGGAGGGGAAGTGTTTTGTATATAGGCCTTTGTTCAAAGGTGATCAGACTGGATTTTTGTGGGTTTTTTGTCTCCTTTTTTTTTTTTAAATCTTCTCAGTATTATCATAATGAGGTGCCATAAGAACTGGTTTGTTACCTGGTGTTGCTCCATCTACAGCCAACAAGGCTCTTGAGCTGATTTTGTCATGAGCCTCCAGGAGAAGTTAAAATAGAAGTGCAGTGAAGCTGCAGGGTACAACTGGTTGAGTTTGTGGCTGTCCTGAGGAGTATCTGATGTTGCAGTGGGAACTCTCCATTAAAACTCTTGGACTTTAGACTTTCAGCACCATTGCCCCACTCATCTGGAAGCAGCAAGAAATGCAGGAATTCAGGTCTGCGGGTTGGTGTGCTTTTGGGTTGTTAGTAACTCTCTAGCATTTTATTAGTGACAAAAATAGTCATCAGTAGAGTGGTGACCTGCAAGAGGCAGAAACACAGAGACACCAGACAGACACAATAATGGATTTTAGAGAACTTTCCTTACAGTCTTGGCCATGCAATGTAATAAGCAAAATAAAGGTGTATTGTAGTTCAGTTCAAAAGTGAACATTTTTCAAGACAGAATTCTGAATTCTCTGGAATGTAACTTTGAGAGGCTGATGTCTAATATTTCAGGATTAAGATCTTGCCTTTAAAGCTGCCTCACAAGGTACTGACTTTCCAGTAAAGACACAGAGTTCAACTTTAGTCTGAGTTTAACAGATAAGTTGATATCTGTGGTTTTCAAATGCAAACTTTTTGTATGAAGATAAGCTGGCTGTGAGCAGGACACCCTCTTAGAGGAGTAAACTATTTTCATAAATTAGAACTTTTATTTATCTAAGGGAAGTGAATGTATCTATTTAGTTGGAAAAATCACTTCAATCTCACCTCAGTCACTTTAACCCATAATGTTTCCCCAAGGCTCTGTGTTCTGTGCACTGTAGACAGCTGAAAACATAAAATCATAAAATCATATTTCAGTCTGTAGCTGCTACCAGTCTCTGTAAACTTAGATTCAAATTGATATTTGCCCTACTGTAAAGCACCCTAAGGGTTGTTAGGTAAAACAGGGCTGTGTTTGCAGCCTACTGGGGGCTCTCTAACTCCACTATTCAATGATCAGCCAACAACATCCAGGAGTTTGCTGCAGCTATAACTTGAGTATTGTTTCCATTGATTAGTGCAGGTTGGGCAGAGAGCACAGTGGTGCAGATATTAAAGCTGGAAAATGAGGTTGGAGCCCTGCTGTCAATAGCAGGTGGGCTGTGCTCCTCTGCCATGAGGATGCCATGGGATCATAGTGATACAGCCATTGATCATTGGGATTGGGCTCCTTCAGAGAAAAATATAGTAAGTTGGACAAGTAGGCTGAGATTTACTGCCTGAGAATATCCTAATTTTGAAAGGTCTCATTTAGAGATTATTCAGGATGCAGCATGAAGCTGGAAAGACAGAAATCAGTGGATGCAGGTCCCTGGAGTGAGAGCAATGTTCCCTCCAGAGCAGGTTCAGTCACTTACCCAAACACAGCTCATTGACCAGACTGTTTGCAGAAGGAAATAGCTCACATCTGCCTGGAGTGCTCTTAGGATCATAGCATTAGCAGTTTTCCATGTTGCCTTTTGTTGTTTAAAGCATAGTTCTGATCCCAACACAGGTGTCCTCTTTGTGCTTAAATATCTCCACCTGAAAGAATACACAGAGCACCCATATTATTAGACGTATTCAAACTTTTCTAAGTGCTGCCTTGAGCTATTTTGAAAACATGCTTAGATCTTGCTGTTGTTGAAGTGCTGTTTTGTTTTCTAAATAAGGATTCCTGAAAATGGGAACAAAGTAAAGAAATGCACTCTAATACAGTCAGGAGGATCTTGGTAATTATAGGCCAGTCAGCCTGATCTCAGTATTCAGTGAGGCAATGGAACAGTTTATTTTGGGGATGGCCAGGACATCAGAGCCAGCCAGCAGGGGTTTAGGAAGGGTAGGGTGTGTCTGACCAACCTGACCTCCTTTGGTGGCCAGGAGGTTTAAGAGGATGGTGGATGCAGGTAAGGCTGTAGATGTGTCTGTTTGGACTCCAGCAAGGCCTTTGGCACTGTGTCCCACAGCTCCCTCCTGGAAAAGCTGCAGCCCAGGGCTGGGACAGGAGCACTGTGTGCTGGGCTCAGACCTGGCTGGATGGCCCAGAGAGTGGTGGGGATGCTGCTGCATCCAGCTGGGGCCAGGCACCAGGGGTGTTCCTCAGGGCTCTATGCTGGGGCCAGCTCTGTTCAATATTTTTATTGATGACATGGAAGAGGGGATTGAGATTTTAATTGGTAAATCTGCTGATGACACTGAGCTGGGAGCATGTGCCCATCTGTTGGAGGGTAGGATGGCTCTGCAAGGAGACCTGGAATGGCTGGAGGGATGGGCAGAGTCCAATAAGATGACGTTTAATCAGTCCAAGTGCCCAGTCCTGCATTTCGGCCACAATAACCCCTGCAATGCCACAGGCTGGGGACGGTGTGGCTGGACAGTGCCCAGGCAGAAAGGGACCTGGGGGACAGCAGGCTGGACAGGAGCCAGCAGTGTGCCCTGGGGGCCAAGAGGGTCAATGGCTCCTGGCCTGGATCAGGAATGGTGTGGCCAGCAGGAGCAGGGAGGTCATTCTGCCCCTGCACTGGGCACTGGTGGCGTCACACCTGGAGTGCTGTGTCCAGTTCTGGCTCCTCAACTTGGGAAGGACCTTGGGACGCTGAGCACGTCCAATGAGGGTGGAGAGGGGCTGGGAACACAAACCCTGTGAGGAACCCCTGAGGGAGCTGGGGGTGCTCAGCCTGGAGAAAAGGAGACTCAGGGGTGACCTAATCACTCTCTGCACCTTCCTGGAAGGTGGAGCTCACCTGGCTCAGTTGGGGTTGGGCTCTTTCTCCAGGCAGCACTCACAGAACCAGAGCACACAGTCTCAAGCTGCAGCACGGGACAGGTTGGATAGCAGGGAAAAGTTCTTCACAGAAAGAGTGATAAAGTTCTGGAATGGCTGCCCAGGGAGGTGCTGGAGTCACCATCCCTGGGTGTGTTTAACAAAGCCTGGATATAGCACTGGGTGCCAGGGTTTAGTTGAGATGTTGAGCTGGGCTGGACTCGATGATCTTGAAGGTCTCTTCCAACCTGGTCATTCTGTGATTCTGTGATCTGACTGTGCTGGCCCATGGGTTGGTGCATTTGGAGCACCATCTCTGGTGATTCAGCTAGGTCACATGGAGTTGCTGATATTTTTGTGTCCAGAGGTCACTTTCTGAGCCTCAGCCCTAAAGCACATCAAAGGCACTGGGATGGGCACCCTGGTACAACTGCTAATTTCCCATTAGTGAAGTGGCCCCCAGTAACTGGTGCTTGCCACTGTCATATTTTCTGAAAAATCCCTTTGCCAGGATTTCTTCTCCTGGGAAGCTGAGAAGCCTCAGAGAAAAAGGAAAACAATATTATCTCATTTGCTTCTCCCTGTTTTGCTGCTTTGGAATGTGGTTTGGAGATTGTTTATCCAACATATGAATTGTTTTTATTTAATGACCAATCACCGTCCGGGCGTGTCCGACTCTGAGGAGTCAGTCATGAGTTTTTAATTAGTATCTTGTTAAACCTTCTGTAAGTATCCTCCCTCTATTCTTTAGTATAGTTTTAGTATAGCATTCTTTAATATAATGCCATAAAATAATAAATTAGCCTTCTAAGAACATGGAGTCAGATTTTCAATTCCTCCTTCGTCTTGGGGACCCAGAAAATACCACAGGTGCTCTTTAAGAACATGGGCTCATCCATCAAAACCTTGTGCTGCAAAGGAATCTTTGAACTTATTTTTCTTCCCATGTTTTCTTTTTCTCCTTATTAAATTATTTAGTTGCCTTAAATTTATGTAATTACTGTCTTTTATATTTCTCCAGCACCTGCAATTCAAATTTAAAAAAATCTTAGCAAATTTGGGCCATGTACCTGCTGCAGTACTTTCTTTTGTACATTTACAGTGTAAAGCTTAAATTTTTACCTTGGACTTCTGGGGCCAAATTATCAGCCAGTAGAAGTTTTTGGGACTGCCCCTGTCTTGTCCTAGTTCTATTCTTCCACAAAGCAGGGTCACAATGCTAAGGCAATTTTCCCAACAGAATTGAATGCTTTCAGGCAGTAATTGCAGCATGTAGGCGACAGGATAACATCGGACAAAAGGGAAGTCCTGGGTTGTCCTGGTATTGTTTGGGTTAGCTCAGTTTGCAGCCTCACCTGAGGTGTCTGAATCAGAGGCTGTGAAGTGGAAATCTTCTAAAAAATTCTTGTGTTCTGAATTGTGGTGCTCCTTTCTTCTGAGTCAGCTGGGAGAAAAACACAGGGAAGGAAAATCTGTCTTTTTTGTGCCTCCTGATTCTGGTTCCTCTGGAATCAGTAAATGCAGAGACTCTTGAGAATGAAAAATACGAAAAGGAGAGTTTGCCCTTTTTTGCATATCTAAATGAAATAAGGATTGTATTGCTTCTGGGAGTGCAGAGGAGGCCATGGAGAATCTGGGGTCTGTCTGTGGTGGTTTCCAGGGTAATTCAGCAGCTCCAGTTATTCTGAGTAAGGTTCATGCTGTGAATACGGTGGGCTCAAAGATGCAAAAGCAAAATTCCTCAAATATCTTGTGCTGCTGTCGAGTGGCAAGGGTTTACAAGGAAATTGATAGTAAATTCTTAAAAGTCAGGTTGTCTTCCTGCTGCTTTCCTTTGTGGGTCTGGTACTTCTGCACCTTGGTTAGACTCAGAGATCTGTGCTAGATCTGTTACCTAAATCTATGTTGAGACCATTGTTTCTCCTCATTTTTCTCATACACATTGTGTGTCTTCTGGTCCTTTAAAAATAATTTCCCTGTTGCATTTCCAGAACTCTCTGGACTACTAATGCTTTTCCTGTTACATTCATCTTAAATTTCCACTGAGCCCATGGCACTTAAATGCAATAGTTTGTGCAGTTAACATCTGAACCCAAGTCCTAAAGCATTTGAGTTCACTATATTTAGGGTAGGAATGCCTGCAATTTATTTGAAACTTACATCCTAATTATCAAATCCAGTTTATTTTCTATTTCCCAGGAGTTTTTCATCTGTGCTTGTGTGGCAAACCTTAAAGGAAAAAATAGAAGATTAATTTTTGAAACACATTCTTCGTGTTCTTTGTGTTCAAAAGTCAGAAATCTCCACAGATTCTCTCACTCATTTTATTTATGTCTTTATTCATACTTTAAAAATATCTTTCCATCTTTTAGCTGTAGTGACGACTTCTGGGCTGTTATTCTCTGCCCTGAGATTTGAAACAGTTTCCAATAACTGTTATTCAGTTTGCAATGTTTAATTTCAACCAAAACCCTCAGCTACTACAACCCAAATATTTGTATAGGAAGAAACATTGGCACACTTAAGATAGATTTTTTGTTTTTTCCAAAGCAATAATGCAAAACTGAGTGCTGGCCAGCGGCAAGGGAGGGTAAGCAAAGTCTTTGCCTGACACTTCTGTGAGTGTCAGAGTGGCAGGCTGGATGGGCTCCTGCTGGTGGGGAAATAAGGGAGAGGTGCTGGAAAACTCTGCTGGAAAAATGGCAGAGAGCAGACACAGCTGCTGTGCTCGACACAGGGGAGAGCATTTGAGGTGTGAGGAGCATTTTCTGCTCTGTGGGCATGCAGGGAGAGATGGATTTCTTCTGGAGCCTCAGAGAGTGCTCCAAAGCCCCTGGGACATAGGGAAGGATCCATAAGCCAGCCCTGCAACCCCAGGGAATAGTTTGGAGGCAGCTGGAGGACGCAGCTTTGTAGTATTTTCAGGCTTCCCTGTGGCAGGAAGAAATGATGAATCTGACTCCATGTTCTTAGAAGGCTAATTTATTATTTTATGGTATTATATTATATTAAAGTATATTATATTTAGTATAGTTTTATACAAAAACTATACTAAAGAATAGAAGAAAGGATACAGACAGAAGACTTGACAAGATAATAATGAAAAACTCATGACTCCTTCCAGAGTCCTGACACAGCCTGACCGTGATTGGTCATTAAGGCAAAACAATTCACATGTTGGATAAACACCCTCCAGCCACATTCCAAAGCAGCAAAACACAGGAGAAGCAAATGAGATGATACTGTTTTCCTTTTTCTCTGAGGCTTCTCAGCTTCCCAGGAGACGAAATCCTAGCGAAAGGATTTTTCAGAAAATACGACAGTGACACAGCTTGGCCTTGCAGTGCCCCTCCCTGCACACCTGTGCCACAGGGCATCAGGATCTGGATATGGGTTTGACATCTCCTGCAGGGGCCTGGACTGCTGCTGTGCTTCCAGTACACCTGCACCTCCACACACATCCATCCCTTTGGCTGGAGATGGAGGAGTTGCTTGGTTCTTCTCAGCTTGGTTCTTCTCAGCAACCAAGCTGAGTTGCTTGGATGTGGCATTCATATTCTCTGAAAAAATCCCTTTGCCCAGAATTTTTCTCCTGGGAAGCTGAGAAACCTCAGAGAAAAGGAAAACAATTCTTATCTCATTTGTTTCTCCTGTGTTGTGCTCATGTGGAATGTGTTTGGGGATTGTTTACTGACAGGTGATTGTTCCATTGGATTCTGCTGTGAGTTGTTTTCATTCTTTGGCCAATCAGGGCCAAGCTCTGTTGGAACTCTGAAAAGAGTCAGGAGTTTTCATTATTATCTTTTAAGCATTCAGTAAGTATCCTTTCTGTATTCTTCAGTATAGTATAGTGTTCTTTAATATAATATAGTATCGTAAAGTAATAAATTAGCCTTCTGAGAATATGGAGGCAGATTCATCATTCCTGCCTTCATTGGGGCATTCCCTGCTAATATAATGCTTGGGTTTTCTCACCTGTGGCTCCAGTGAGAGATGTAGGGATTTAAGCCCTTCATGGATAATGATCGATTGGATTAATCAATCGGTATTCTCAGTTATACAGAGAAAAACCAATGGGTTTTATCCTAAATATGTAAGTTCCAATATGGGTCTGCTGTAACATTGTTTTGTTCTGAGCAAATGGAACAGTCTTGGTAAATGGCATCAAGTAGTGCCAGTTCCTTGTAAATTTTGTTTTTACAAGGAAATTTCCTTTCTCTTGCCAAAGAACCTTCAGTGGAAATTGGGCCTTCTCACGTTTAGGAGAAAACAAATTAGTGATAAGTAGTTGTTTAAAGTAATTATAAAAAATGCTTCTTTTGAACCATCTTTTTCCAGGCAGAAGTGAAACCGTGTCCTTCCACTACATGAAATTACCAACTAGAAATATGCCCCAAACAAGATGCCCCTACTCCATCTGCCTGTGACAGAGTTAAAAGCAGGGGAAAAAATGTACTCTTGGAGGTTGAAAAGTGCAAAGCAAATGTATGTTACAAGTTAGCTTGACTCAATGTACTTAACAAAATTTTGCCTTGTTATCAACATCGTTTATTAGATATGTAGAGCCACTGATTTCTTTTTGATACAAGAAAATACTAAACATCATTGAAACCTCTTGGTATAAGACAAGACTCCCCAGTGTCAGTCTCTTCAGATGTTTTTTGTTTCAGCATTTAGAAAGAATTATGTTTACTGGGGTGTATTCTCTAAGGGTGTCTGCAAATTTCTATGTAACTTTTAACACTATTAAGAGTAATTCACACAGATTTAATGCAGCAAAACTTTCTCCATGTATAAAGACATCTAAATCTGTCTTGTTCCAAAACACATTTCTAACATTGTTCTTGAGAGAAATATTTTGAATAAATTTGCAGAATAAGTGAGTGGTTATTGGAATCTCCTCTAGGAAGGAATTACATGGGGCAAACTGAAACTGGTCAAAATCCCCCTGAGGGTTTCTGGCAGACCAAAGCCATGGCAGGGTTTAATTCAGTTTCTCCAGTGCTCCATTGCAGCAGCAGAGTCACATTCCACAGGCAGGTTGGGCAGGGCTCTCCTAGGCACTGCCCTTTAGGCTCAGCTTTGTCCTTTCTCCTGTTTGCTAACGGTTCTGAGCAAACTGGCTTTAATTACTCCAGGTAATTTGAGTTAATATGTCACCTCCAGGCTGCTGATCAGTCCGCTCTGCATGTGCTCCTCAGTGATTACAAGTGTAAGCAAGAGCCTGGCTTTGTTGCTCATCAGAATACCTTATTTTCAGCATCTGTGCATTGTTTCACTGGGAAGGAGAGGTTTCTGTCTGTTGGACTTCATTTGTGGTAGCTCTTAAAGGATTTATATCTCAGGGCATCAATTCAGCCAAGATGCTGCCTGATTTTAGATCATCTGATTTTAGAGTATGTATTTTTCTTCTGAATAATAGCATTTGATGGAAAATGTCAACTGTAGCTATTCCTACTTAACATAAGTCTGGTTTTTATTTTCCTTTTGACAAGTTCTCTGTGATCTCTCTGGCAGAGATATAGATAGTGTGAGATGGGTACTTGCAGAATTTTAGGGGAAAAATTTAATTTGGGCTCAGTCATGCAATCTTTACTAACAGAAGTGATCTTATTGAAGCCACTGATTTGTTAATGAGGTCTTTGAGTCCAGCCTTCAGATCGTGAACAAAGCAGTCTTTTGTTTGTTTGAAAAACCCTCTGCAATGCCATGTTCAAACAAAGGGGAAATGAAATAGGGAAATGTTCCCTCTTGCAGGTTTGTGTCACTTCAGCTGATACCTGCACAGCTCCAATTGACCAAACTGCACTGGCTGGGGTAGAGAGGTGAGTGCACCCCCCCTGCCACTCTTTAGAGATGCACAGAAATTCCAGATCAGAGGCTTTTCATTAAAGTGCCTTTCATCATGCACATCAGTAAATCAGCTTTAGCTGCAACCCTGAAAACACCAGCAAAAAAAGGAAAAAGATCCCCTCAGGAGGGTTTCTAGGGATGTCTGGCCAGTGAAATGAGGCAGTGGGTGCTTTGCTTTGGGGCCTGGCTGAGCTTGTAAATTCCTCCAATACCAGTCCCTGACATGTGGGGGTGTTTTGGGAGTGGTAAGAATATTCCTGCAGGAAAAGATGTGAATGGCTTGAACCCAGCCCCAGTGGGACCCTCAAAGCTCAGAACCAGTCCCAGTTCAAATCATTCAAGAGGGTGACTCTGCCTTGACTCCAGAACAGAAGAGATGAAACTTTGCTCTGGGTGGTTTAGATGCACTTTGACTCTCCAGAGAACAGGGGAGAAGGGAATGATGGCAACCAACAGAAAAGGAAACTATGGCATGTTAAGGTGGTTATAGCTGAAAGCACAAACCTGTAGAGCAATATGAACAGTATTTTACTGGGAGACAAAATTCAGGTGCTTTTATTTCGTGGCCGAGGGAGGGAAGGGTGTGCCTGGGATGTCAGGGCCTTACACTGAACTGACATGAATTCTACTTTGATTTTTCTAGAGCTTTTTTCTACAGATATAGGTATCTGTATGTCATTAATTTTAATTGCTTACAAAGCTGCTGGAGGCAGGAATCAAGCCTGGCTAGAATCACTCCGGTGTAGGTTCACAGTAATGGGGTGGAAGTCCCAGCTCAGCAGGTGCAGGCTGCAGGGCAGCACTGCTGGCAGGGTATTACTCATTTATTGTAGAGCCACAGGATGGTTTGGATGGGAAGGGACCTTAAAGATCAGCTTGTTTCACCCCTGCCATGGGCAGGGACACCTTCCACCATCCCAGGTGGCTCCAAGCTCCATCCAGCCTGGCCTTGGACACTTCCAGGGATGGGGCAGCCCCAGGTGAGAAGCCTGGGCAGCCTGTGCCAGAGACAGATCCCTGTGGATACCATCCCCTCTTTCCTGTGTGTGAACAGCACAGCTTGGTGCCCTTGCCAGGTGTGCTGAGGGTGCAGTGATCCCCCTGTCCATGTGCTGGTCCCAGTGCTGACCCCAAGGAACAGCACAGCTCCCTGCTCTGCACGCAGACATTGAGCCATTGGCCACAGCTCTGAGTTGTGAAGCCACTCATTGAAGCCACTTCTTAATGAAAGCTTTGAGTCCAGCCTTCAGATCATGAACAAAGGAGAGTTTTGTTTGTTTGAAAAACCCTCCACAACACCACGTTCAGAACAAAGGGGAAATGAAATAGGGAAATGTTCCTTCCTGCAGTAGCCCAGGTTTGTGTCACTTCAGCCAGTAACACATCAGTAACAAACACATTGTGACCATCCCAGCTCCTTCCCTCTTGTGGTATTATGAGGGTCCCCAGGATGAGGTGAGAGATGAGAATTGACTCCAAGTTCTCAGAAGGCTGATTTATTATTTTATGATATTATATTATCTTAAAAGAAATTATATACTAAAACTATGCTAAAGAAAGAGAAAGGAGACATCAGAAGGCTAGACAAGAATGATAATAAAAACCTGTGAGAGACTCAGAGTCCGACACAGCTGGCTGTGATTGGCCATTTAGTAAAAAGGATTCGCATGCTGGGTAAACAATTCTGCAAATCACATTCCAGATGAGCAAAACATGGAGAAGCTGAGGCTTCTCATCTTTGCAGGAGAAGAAATTCTGGTGAAGGGATTTTTCAGAAAGTATCATGGTGACACTTCCCCACCCAGTGGTCCCTCTGTCAAATCCATGGCCCTCCAGTTCAGAGACAAGGATAGCATGTGGGACAATGTCAAATGCCTTGCACAAGTCCAGGGAGGTGAATATCAGTCACTCTCTCCTAATTTACCAGCTCTGTAGCTCCCTCAAAGGCAGCCACAAGATGTGTCCTCAGTGAAGCTGTGTTAGCTGTCACCAATCACCTCCTTATGCTCCATGAGACTTGCTGTGCAAGCTCATCCAGCTGCTAAATGGGATTGAAAGTTTTGTCCCTTTCCAGAGCAATAATAAAACTATAATGTGCTCCTGAATCTCAGGAGAGTGTAAAGTCTAATTTGCTTCCGAGCTCGGATCGAAGGTGGAACCTTTGCTGAACTGGAAGGAACTGAGCAGTTACACTCAGCCATAATAAATCTGGCTTTAGTTCATATTAATAGATTGAAAAATTGACTAGTCTTCTGAGGGAGAATGCTGCTCTGCTGTTGAATCACCCTGAGTGTTTTTATGAAACCGAATTTGAGCAAACAAACAGAACCCCACAGTGCCTTAAGCTGGGATCAAAGGGCTGTAAGGCAGATCAAGCCTCATCAATGTGACATCAAGTTTTTGCTGAGAGACTGCTGTTTGTCCCTTTTCATAAATTCTTACCCTACATCTGGGTATTATGGCTGATTCTGACCAAATAAATCCTGTGAGTGATTTAGTATGGCCCAGAACTGGCACCCATTACTGTGGGATCATGCCCTTGCTGTGTGCTGATGGTAATTGATGCCTGGGTTAATATTTGCCTTCTTGGCCTTGTCCAGGTTTTCACTGCTGCTTATGGTATGATGAAGTGTGTGTTGAACTGCATGTTGGAAAGATTAGAATTCAAATTAATCAAACACCTTGTGTTAGTATATCTGTGGGAAGGAAGAGAGAGCAGGCAGAAAAACCCCAGGACCTGACTGTCACATTAAGATGTAGGAAAAAGGAATTTTCCTGAGTGTTGCAAAAATCTAGAGAAATTGATAACAAAATCAACACTGATCAAAAAAAAAAAAAAGAGGTTTGGCAGTCCTTTCAGTGTCAGTATTGCTTTAAAATTAGTTTTGCAAATCTATATTTAATTGGACAGTTATTGTACTGTGTGCTAAATAAACACTAATTATTAAACATGGGATTTATTGAAGTGTAATAGGTATTGCTAAAACTCTTAATTTACTTAGCCTGAGTAAACAAATTCTAAATGATCAACACAGCTTCCTGTACAAGAGCTACCACTGCAACTAATATATGCCAGCATCCAGGAGCCAGGATTATACAATATTTTCCAATAGTATTTTATTCCAAGACATACCTCAGGAATATGGGCTTGTCTGTGTGATTCATTTTAAGATCAGGATTGTTAATTATTTGTAGAACCTTGTGCCTTATACACTCATCCAGTTGCCATCTAAATCTTGAATGCAACAAGTGAACACACAGGGGATAAACTCAAGATTTCTTCAATTGAGCACCTTGCTTAAACACTCTGGTTAATGAGGTTTTTGGCAGCAGCACAGGCTAAAATTGGAAAGCAATGATCATTTGCCTGTCCTTTCCCCCCTGTGCCATCTTTGCTGGCATGGGGAGACCCAATTGACACAATCACAATTACACAGTGTGATGTAGTGCAGTGAATTCCAAGCCTGTTATATTTTTGTTTTAACTGTCCTCAGAATTAAAGGTCAGCCTGCAACTCAATAAAATGCACTTTTAGCTTTCATGAATTTGGGAAAACTGAATGTTGTTTAAGTGAGCTCTTCAAGTCAATGCCCAATTTGATTTGAAAACTGCAGCTTGACTAAACATGCCCAAACAGCTTGATTTCTCTCTTGAGTCATTTGTCTTGCAAGAGCTTGTTTTGGTTATGAACCCTAAGGAAAATGTCTGGATTTAGAAATGTGTGTTCTTGATGGGAAATGGAAGCTGCTGTTCAAGTTGGGAGCCTGGCAGAGAAGTTTGTACTCAGATTTCTCCATGAATTTAAATCCTTCAGGGAATATCACCCGCTCTATTAGGCGTCCACAAAGGATCACAAATATAAGTTTGGGAAAATATGTGGAACATGTTGAGATCTTTCTAGGAGCAGCATCTGGGCATCCATACTTCCTGCCAGAGTATCCAAGACTTGCATCCTGGAGATAAAGGGAAATTTGAGGCTTTTTTTGGAAGAGCTCTCAAACGGTCCCTGACAGTCTTTTATCTTGGGTATAAAAAAAAAGCCATCAATAATTAGCAGGCTATATTTGGAAAACTCAATGTCTGATGTAATCAGAAGGCTTGGCAAGGAAGAAGAGAGTTTGCATTCTGCCCAGAATAAATATAGCATTTCTAAGTGCTTTGCATCTTCTCTTTGCAGTAGAGCTTTTTGTCTTTTAATCCTGCTTTTAAAAAGCAGGTTTGAAGATATTCTCCCTTGAAGGTTTCTTTTTTTCCTGTGCGTTTCTCACCAGGCTCTCTGAATTGCTTTTTTTTGTTTAGTTTGAGAGTGATTTTATTATATCCTGAAATGAAGCATCCTTCTGAATTAGTCAAGACCCAAAATACCATGGAAGTGCCTATAAATGAACTTGCAAAAAGGAGGTAAGTTACCTGAATAAATGTTTTACTGATTTGAGACCAAATGTTGGTAGGAAGCTCTCAGTGGGTTTGAACTGCCTTACATTTGATTGCTACTTTTTTATTGAGGTGTTCAGGTGATGAACAAGACTTTCAATGCAGATTTTGGACCCCCTCAGTCTCAGGCATTGGTGGCTCATGTTTTTTGTACTCACTTTACTATTTCAGTATTTATTTCATCTTCTTGTGTCCAAGCATCCCATTTTTTTTTTAACAGATCTCATTGAACATGGATATTAAGAAGGTAAACCCCATCTTACCTACTCCTCCTTTAGGCCAAAGGAGCAGGGTCAGAGCTGGTGTAATTTTTAAGAGTTTGAGGCAAATTTGGCTATTAATTGCTCCTCCTGCTAAACTTGAGACTTTGCCTTGTTCTCTTCTTCAGTTCTTAATTCTTTTAAGACTTGGTGTCTTTATCTGGACACAAGACTTTAGCTGGCTGAATCAGCTTATTAATCTCTTTGGAAGACAGATGGACAATTAGCTTTGAAGGAAAAGGAAAGCACATGTTTTGAGACTGTAATCTCCTTTATCTCTAGATTAACACAGGGAGAATTCTTGCATGGAAAGGGACCTATGTCAAATCCAGGAGATAATTTAGAATAGCCATTGCTATATTTTTCAGATGGCAAGGTAATTTTATGATTATTCCCATTTTTGTGCAGGACAGGGTGCAGCATTGCTCAAGGAAAGTGGGTAGCAGAAAGGAATTTGAGAACCCAACTTTGCTATACATTCTACATAATTAGGTGAGAAACAGATTTGTAGAGAATTCTTAGAACTTAGCAAAAGGTTCACACAGTATACATTTATATGTAAACTTTGAGATAAGAATTACTGACTTGGAAATATTATAGAACATGACAGACATTATTTAAAAACAAATAAAACTAGAAACAAGTTTTAAAAAACAGTCTTACAAATAAGATGGAACATTTTAGAGAAATAAAACTATAAAAAATACATTATAGTAAGACCTACAAGAAGCAATTCTAAATTATTAACTTTAAAACATTTACAACATAATGTAGCTAAAACTGATAAGCCAAAAACCCTTATGATATATTGTAAATAAGAAATAGCTTCTAATTGTAACAGTGTGAAATATAACATCTGTATTGTCTCACCCTTCACATAAAACTAAGAATAGAATAAAAGTTTTTAAAACACCTTTCAGTTACCTTATCTCTAAATAAAAAAATATCTTAATCCAACATAAAATTTCATTTGGGACATTCTACATGATTAGGTGACAAAAAATCCATTTGGGACCTCAAGGGAAAAGTGAGAAATGTAGAATAAAGAGGAAGAGGTGGTGCTGTGAAGGCAGAGTTACCCCAACAACCACAAAGGCTGTAAGTTGTGCTTTTAGGAGAGACTAGAATGGATATTACAAACAAAGATAAAAGCCAACACAAACCTGTGTAAATCAAACAAAGTCAGAACTAAGTCTGAGGAACTGTTCCTGCCAGCTGCAAGCCTGCCCTGGCTGTGGTGGCTGTGCCTCAAGGAGGTGACATCACAGCCACAGGGCTGGAGGAGCTGCTTGTGTTCCATGGCAAATGGTGCAGGTGTCAAAATAAATATCTTCTGTGGCATTAAACAGCACTCAGGAGCTGAGGGATGTTCCTCTGAGCTGTGAGTAAGAGAATTTAGGGGGCCTTATCCTCCTCTGAGCCATCAGCTCTCAGTAAATCACCTGACATTTCTGCGCCTTGGTTTTCCTTTATGGGAGTGTGAGCAGTGGTGGCTCCTTCTTCCAAGTGACACAGGGGCACGACGAGTGTGCAGTGCTGGGTGTGGAAATGAGTCTGGCAGGTCAGAAACTTCTCAGAACCTGCATTGCTTGGGAATAACCAGCCCTCCTCCCCCTGGGAAATCAACCACAAGGAGAATTAAGAAGAAAGTGGTGTTTAAAGCTTCTGTTGGATGAAACAGTTTGCAACACTTTATCCTTGGCTAAATTCATACCACCCAGCCTTTTTTTGATATTCAAGCAACCTTTGTTTTGCACCCTGCCAGAAATTCCTTTAATAAGATGTAGTTCTGCTTTCTGTTGCTTAATGGGGTTGAGTGGAGTGAAGTGGTTTCACACTATTTCACCTACAAGGTGCAGAAAAATGCTGGATAGTGATTTCACTCTTGAAGGATCAAAAAAGTGGAGAAATAAGCTTGTGAGTGTGCACCTTAACTCCCTAAAAACAAAACAAAAAAAATCCAAGGAAATTGTTTTTACATAATATGTCTTCAGAGGAACAGCACTTCAGCAATGTGCTCATGCAATTCATCACTGAGGTGACAATACTCCAATGATTTATTAGCAATACATCACTGCAATGTTTTCCCACCACTGGTGTATTGGAGATCATAAAGCACAGCGAGGGACAGCAGACGTGCACACTGAGTGCCTGCAAAGCCCTGCCCAAGCCTCTTCCAGTTATTTTATTGAGAGAAGTTGTCAGCAAGAATGCTGAGATTTTTCCTGCTGGGGTGGAAGACCCCCCCCTGTCTTGTGGTGTTTGTGAGGGTCCCCAGGATGAGGGAAGAGGTGAGAATTTGACTCCATGTTCTCTGAAGGCTAATTTCTTATTTTAATATATGATATTATATTAAAGAATGCTATATTAAAACTATACTAAATAGAAAGGAGACATCAGAAGGCTTAACAAGAATGATGATGAAAGCTCGTGACTGATTCCTCAGAGTCTGACACAGCTGGCTGTGATTGGTCATTAATTGAAAACAATTCACATGTTTGGATAAACAATCTCCAGACCACATTCCAGAGCAGCAAAACATGGAGAAGCTGAGGAGCTTCCCAGAAGGAGAAATCCTGGCAAAGGGATTTTTCAGAAAATATTGCAGTGACAGGGTCTTGCCATGAGGATTCCGGGATGTGATGACAGCTGAGGGCTGCAGGCTCTGTGCCTGTCTTCAAACAATGCAAAAACTGTTGATAAATGGTTTGTTGACTGATGGTCTGGGCCTTATAGCAACTGTAATAGCTTGGGGTTATTTACTTTTGGTTTGTAGTGCCTCTGGACACTGAAAGGCACCAGGAAATGTCTTTGAGCCTTGACATCTCAGTGTGCAAAGAGTGAGCCATGGGACATTCTGACAAATGTCATGATAGGAAAAAGGTTCTGTCTCCATGGCAGTGCTGCTGTCCTGCTGTCAGCACGGGGTTCCTTTGTGCTGTCACAGGCTTCCTCTCCCTCTCTGGAGATCACCTTAGAGGTTGTTCAAGAAAATGAAAATATATCCTTTTCTCACCATCCTCATTTCTGCTCCTTCATGTACCTTATCCGTAGTAGACTTGCAAATGAAATAGATTTGATTTGATTTACCACCACCTTGCCCATCCTTCAGAATTCCCTCAGAACAGTCTCTGAGCCCAGCCTGGGTGACCTTCCCCATCACCCGCGAGTGAGGGTGCTCTGCTCCAAGGGCAGCAGAGTGGTGCAGGGAGGTTTCTGCAGCAATTCCTCAGCTGATGTTGTGCTCAGAGCCAGCTCACTGCTACCTGATATTGTTCCAGTTGTTTGTTTTCATCTCTCTGCAATTACCTCCTCACTTTCTGGAGAGGCACCAGCTTTTCCTCTGGGTGGGAATAGGAACAGGCAGCTGTTCCTGCTTGCAAACACTGCAACAATACAAATTATGGCAAAGCTCTGCCATTGGCTTGAATTCAAATTGGGTTTGACTTCAAATTTTTGCAGGGCCGAGTTGATGCCTATACTGGATAGAAAGGGGAGGTGGTGTCAATAATATGAAAATAGATTTTTCAGTATTTTGTGAATCACTTTGCTAGGATGAGATGTGTTGTGAACCTGGGACTCCCAGCCATAAGCCCACCAAGGAGGCTTTAACCCCTTTAAAACCTTCCTGGGCCACTCTTCCTTGGCTATTTCTATTTCTGATATCAGTATCAAGGCATTTAATTGCAACAAACACTCTGCCTGAAGGCAATAGTAAAGCATAACCCCCTTTATCAAGAACAGAACGTACAGAACTCAGCAGTGGCTGGAATTTTATTAGGTTTTATGAAGGCTTCACCAGCTCTGCAAAAGGCAGCTGGGGGCAGAAATACTCAGCTTGGAGCATTTTACAAATCCAGAACCAAAAGCTTGGCTCTAGAAATGCAAAAACCTTCCCCTGCCTTCCCTGGACCTGAGCAGTGATAAAGTTCAAGTGATGTTGAGGGAGGATCAGTGTGAGCAGGGAGGAGTTTGGTTGAGTTTGGAGAAATCAAAAAGCCAAAACCAGCCTTTGGTGTGTGTGGGGTTAAGAGTACAACCAAAATCCTGTTATGTGCCCCCTCAGCCCCTGCTTGGGAGCTCATGATGATGGATACAGCCTAGAATCAGCTAATTTGTCCTTTTATTGGAACTTCCACATGCAGTTTAATGCCAGTTGAAAAGCCGCATGTCTGTGGAGACTGAGCTTTGCTGGTTTGGGTTTTTGTCTCTGCCTTGCTTGATTTTTATTGTGCAAATGCATTTGGATGGAGAATCTCTGGCCCTTCTCCTGTTGAGCAGCCTGCCCTTGTCTCTTTGGCTCTGTGGGCGCTGTAGGTGTGTTTTGCTTTCTGCCTTTCTGAGCAGATTAATTATCTGTAATTCAGAGTGGATGGACTCTTAAAGCACCAGCTTTACTGGAACGAACCTGCTTGAAGTGCACTTATCTCTGTGCTAGCACCAGAGCTCTTCAGGGCATGTCAAAAACTGGGGTTTCTCAACCTGATCCAGATCAAACCCTTCCATTTAAATACTTCTCCAAGCCCTGCTGCAAAGGAAGCGCCTCTCACATCTGTCTGGAATCCAAGCACCTTTTCACTATCCCAGAATGGAAGTGAAATTGTATGGGTTGGGCTGTGAATGGCCTCAGAAGCCTTTTCTGCCTCACTGAGAGGCACTTTGAGCTCTAAAGGCTGTGCAGGCAATTTCCTGCAGGTGTTACCCAAACAGCAGCTGACATTTGTCTGACTTGATTTGTCAACGTGTTGGTTCACACCTGTGGCTGTGGAGATGAACAGCAACTGAACTGGGGAAATAAATGGAGGGTGGTGTTTATTTTTTGTCCCAAAACCAGTCCAAGTATTATATATTATATATATTTATATTATTTTTATATACTGTATTAAATATATATATGTATTATATAGAATAAATATTGTATTTGCTGGGAGATGTCCCAATGAAGGCAGGAATGATGAATCTGATTCCATGTTCTCAGAAGGCTAATTTATTACTTTATAATACTGTATTATATTAAAGAATACAATACTATACTAAAGAATACAGAAAGGATACTTACACAATGCTAAAAAGATAATAATGAAAATTTGTGACTCTTTCCAGAGCGCTGACACAGCTTAGCCCTGATTGGCCAAAGAGTGAAAACAACTCACAGCAGAATCCAATGGAACAATCAGCTGTGGGTAAACAATCTCCAAACACATTCCACATGTGAGCACAACACAGGAGAAGCAAATGAGATAAGAATTGTTTTCCTTTTCTCTGAGGCTTCTCAGCTTCCCAGGAGAAAAATCCTGGCAAAGGGATTTTTTCAGAGAATGTGAATGCTAGAAAGGAATTTATAAAAATAATATAAATATAAATACTATATATATAAAATATATATAATATAAAATATAAATATTATTTTAGTTTGCTGAGTTGCATTACTGCTGTATCCAGAAGACAGAACCAGGCAGCCTTTTTGTCCCAGACCATGTCAGGCACCTCAAAACAAAGAGGCTGCAGAGTAAATCACAGGGAGTGGATTAGGAGAAAGGTTTTTACTCAGAGGAAGACAGACAAACGAAAGGATCAGGCTCATGCTGTGGAAGGAGCTGAGGCTGGGAATTGATGTCAGGTCTTTGGCATTATTGCCATGTTCACTGGTTCAACAAAGGCTCCTAGTGCAGGCTCCCTGTCCTGCAGCTCACCAGTTCTGTGGAAGATGTTAGAGAAAAAAAATCTCTCTATTACTGTTCCTGCAGTTTCTCCCATGAATTCCTGAAGTCCCATTATAGAGAAAATGCTTTGGCCATCATTAAGGTTCTAGAGAGAAGAAAAAATATGAACATGCATTTCACTCCTAAGAACTTCCTGATTTGAATTTTTCTTTTGAAAAAAATTTTTCCCCTTGCCTTGGTGGGAAAAATAGAAAAATAGAAATATAAATGAATTTATATCCAAGTAAACCTTTTGCATCATGAAGCAAAGAATTCCACGGTGCAATTGAGGGCAGCATGAAGCAGAATTTGTTTGCTTCAAAGGTTCATGCTGATAATTTTACTACTTCTTCTCTAGTTTTTGTGTTGATAGACAGAGTAAGCAACCATTTCCCCCTTGTCTGTGCTGCTCCCAGGTTTATATTCCTCTTTGCTTTGCTCCCTCCCAGGATGAATTTAATTTAAATATTCTTAGGATAATTTTGATTATCATTGTTGTTCTGCCCTCTACTTTAATTTTAGTCGATTTTTTTTGCAGAAGGTGGGGAACAAAGCTGCACAGAATGGTGAAATTGTGGACTCATTGTGGATTTATTCAATGCCATAATGATGATTTCTGTTCTGTTCTCCATTCCTTCCTAATAATTCCTAACATGCTATTTTCTTTCACTTCTGTTAAGCATTGAACTGACACTTTAATTGACCTATTATAGCTTCAAGATATCTATAACTTTTCTCCGAATCCTACCAGGATGCAATCCAGGCTGGCTTTTCCTCTTGTGTGCATCCCTTCCCATGGATCAGCTCTGAATCCATTGCTTTTTGCTCCCACACTCTGCACCCCTCCAGTCCATTGCCTGCCCTCTGCAGTCTGATCTCACCAGCTTGAAAATCTTGCTAAAATCAGTTCTCTTTGTCATTTGGCTTTTCCAGAAACACGGAGACTGAAGCCATGAGGCTTTAAGAAACATAAATGAGCTCCCCAGAAAACTCATTAATTCAGAATTAAGGTTGCTCACCTGAGATCTGTTCCATTAGCAGCCCAATCCTTCTGTGTTTTACACAGAACAAATGCAAGTGGATGAAATCTCTTACCCAAATTAGCAGGCAGCAGCCAAATATTTACTGAGTCACATATTCAACTTGATTAAATGAACAGAATATTTAAAAAGCAAGAAAAAGGGAGAATATATGCAACACAACCATCCAAGCAAAACAATTCTATTAGCCATTCAAAGAACAGGCTTTTGGCATTAGGGGTGTTGTTTACTAATTGGATTTACTGTAGCAGTGATTACTTAGTGTCTCACAGTTTTCTGTACTTCAACATTCACCTCCTCTCTGAATAAAATCTCTTGTGCTCATGGCAATATTCCCATTTCCTTCAAAGACACTTGGGTCTGGCCTGTCTTGTGTAAGAGGTTTTTAAAAGATCTTAATAGTATAATCTTGTTTTCCAGCTGATGTTAGAGCTGCTCTGATATTCTTTATCTGTGCTTTTCAGGAGATAACAGGCAGATAATGCAAAAATCAGCTCGAGAATTTTCCATTACTCCATGCAGAGTAGGCACAGAACATTTGCGAAATGATAAAACCTGCCACAGTAACCTGAATTTTTAGATTTCAGATGTGAGTAGCTCAGGAGTGAATGAAGAGCTGAGATTTTTGTTATAGAAGCTACAATGTACTGGATAAAACAATGTTTATTTCTCCAGAGTATCTTACAGTAGTTTCTTCTCTTGACCTTCTGCAAGTTTAAAACCAAAAGTGATTTTTCTCTTTCTTTGTGTTTATCAAGCTCAGTGTCGGGACTGATTTGACTCCTAAGTCCTTTCAGGAGCACCCTGTGTACTCTGTAACTGTTGCTTTGTTTTTTACCTTTCCCCCTCAGTATTCAGCCTGAATTTCACTGCTCCTGATGGTTCTCCCTCCACTTCATAAATCTCATGTCTGAGAGTTGTGAATTTTGAGTGGTACTTTGATGTTTTACAATTATTCATACCTTCTATATTGATATTGTATTTCTCATTCAGAACATCTTCATTTCCTCATATTCGTGCTCCTGTTTCCCTTTGATCTGTATCATTAGTGAGCTCTTATTCTGTGTGCTGATACTTTTTTCTGTCCACTTGAACAGATCTTGCCACTTCACTATTTATTTTCTTTTCTCTTTTTGTTTGAGATATATTCTTTATTTATATCTTATTCTTTATTATTATTATCTTTAGGTTTGGAAATTTTTTTCCAACTTATGGGTAATTTTATTTATTTCCAAATATTTGATCTAGTATCTTTCCCTTAAACTAATGGTATCCCTAGAAAGCAGCCATTCAAAAAAGAAGCAGAGAAGAATAGAATTAGATCCAAGAGAATTTTGATTTAAAATGAAATCACAGGAAAATCTAACCTGTCTCTCCATCCCTCTCCCTCCTTAGTGTCTGTTCCTGTGTCTCCCAGTCCCCCTGCTCTCCCTGCTCTCATTCCCTCAGGACAGCAGCTTAGTTGGGTTTAGGAGCTCTGTGTCCCTGATTTTCTGGGCCAATTCTGTCCCATGTTGTGTTGCTGTCTCCAAGGGCCATCCTGGTCTGGCAGCCTGTGACTGTTTCTCACAGATGGGGTTTCCAGGCACAGAGAATGAAGCAGATTACAAAAATGTGTTTTCTAGCCTGGTACCCTGCAGACATGGGATCTCAATTCTTCTCTCTTCCCCAGACTCGAGGTGGATGACTCTGAGACTGCTGTGCAACTAATATATGCTATTATTTAATTATTATTTAATATATGACATTATTTAATTAATATCCATTATTTAATCCAGGAGCCAGGATTAAATGATATTTTCCAATAGGTATTTTATTCCAAGACACACCTCAGGAATTTGGGCTTGTCTATGTGATTCATTTAAAGATCAGGATTATTAATTATTTGTAGAACCTTGTGCCTTATACACCCATCCAGCTGCCATCTAAATCTTGAATGCAACAAGTGAACACACAGGGGATAAACTAAGGATTTCTTTAATTGCTTAAACACTCTGGTTAATGAGGTTCTTGGCAATAGCACAGGCTGAAATTGGAAAGCAATGATCATTTGCCTGTCCTTTCCCCCCTGTGCCATCTTTGCTGGCATGGGGAGACCCAACTGACACAATCACAATTACACAGTGTGATGTAGTGCAGTGTGCTGAGAGTTTTGGTTCTCACCTCTCAGAGCAGCAAGGCTGGAGGCTCCTCTGTGCTTCACCAGACTTCCTGAGCTCTGCTGAAGTTCTGCAATGCTAGAGGCCACACAAACCTCACGTGGGCTCTGCATTAAGGGGCTTTTTGGCTTCCTATCTGGGATTGTTTTATTTTATGAGGGCTGGCAGCCTTGCCAAGAGTTACCTCATGCTCTGTGAGATGTTCATGGGAGGAGCAGGGGCTTCTCAGGCATTGCTGACCCAGGGTGGCACAGAAAGTGTCACCCCTGGTGCAATAAAGGCTCAGAGCAGGACTCACCTCAGAGCTGCAGCAGCATCCTTTAAACAGCATCAGTGCCAGACTTGCTTCACACTCGCCAGATTGCCTCTTTGACACATTTTCCCTTTTTTCACTCCATCTTTCCATCTCCTTTCCTTCTCATCAATCAGAACATTCGTGGTCTGCTGATGTAGTTAGGAAAACAGGGCATTCTGGCCAGGGGTATTGATCCAGTGCTTTATAATAAAAGTTAGTAATGTTTAATTTCTTGTTGTCAGCTTTCATTGTGCTAAAGAAATCAATTCACTATTGTCTCTTCTCCATTATTCAATTGTCTAATAAGCTACTTTGCAATCCCCTCAAAATCAAATTTTAATGATAAATCACTGTAGGAATGGAGAGCACATGAACCCATGTACATGAGGATTATCCCAAATCCATAGGGGATGGGATGCACATCTTTCCAATTAGAAACATTTTTTTTCTTTTCTCTTTTTAGCAGGTTTTCTGTCCTTTCACTAAACTCCACAAGATGGTTAGTGTAACTTGTTTTCTCTCTTTTGGGATTCCTGTGTTATCAAACTCCTCTAAATGCTGAATTTCACTCTCCAGGTGATGCCTCACTCCCGTTTCCCTCCCCACCTCTCTCATCCCACATCGAATCAGGGATAAAAAGCAGAGTCAGAGTGGCCTTGGAGGAGACAATTCTTAGGATTTGGAGCTCTGTGTGTGCCAGGAGTGCAGAATTCCCAAACCCCAGAGCTGTGTGTGTGTCAGGCATGCAGAATTCCTGGGATTTGGAGCTGTGTGTGTGTCAGGAGTGCAGAATTCTCAACATTCCTAAATCCCAAAGCTGTGTGTGTCAGGAGTGCAGCATTTGGCTTTCCATAGGACTGGGGCTGTGGCTTAGTCCTGATCCATTGCCTATAGAATAAAGTTTAAGAGAGGGTTTAAGAGAAACTCAATTTTAGGAAAAATTAAATAAGTGCATTATCTGTGAGGTAGGCTGCTCGTAGAATTCTGAGGAAGGTAAAAGCACTGTTTTTTAAATATTTACCTGGAAGAAATAAAGCTGAATCTGTTTTTCGTGTTTATTAATATAGGAAACTGTTTTAAAGCAGTTAAAGCAGGATTTGGGAATGCTGCACTCCTGGCACACACACAGCTCCAAATCCCAGGAATTCTGCATGCCTGACACACACACAGCTCTGGGGTTTGGGAATTCTGCACTCCTGACACACACACAGCTCCAAATCCCAGGAATTCTCTCCTCCAAGGCCACTCTGACTCTGCTTTTTATCCCTGATTCGATGTGGGATGAGAGAGGTGGGGAGGGAAACGGGAGTGAGGCATCACCTGGAGAGTGAAATTCAGCATTTAGAGGAGTTTGATAACACAGGAATCCCAAAAGAGAGAAAACAAGTTACACTAACCATCTTGTGGAGTTTAGTGAAAGGACAGAAAGCAGTTTCATATATTCTGACCTCTTTGAAAATAATTTACATGTATATTATACCCAACAATTATCTTGTAAAATTAATTTTCGTGGCAAAGGGTGCTGCTTGGACGCACCCAAGTCTTAACTCAGACTTCCCCTACCTCTATTAGCTGAACACCCTCAGTATTCTTGAGCCCACAGAAAAATGAACCAACTTTACAAACACCCAAAATTCAGGAAACAATGTGCCTGAACACTTGTATTTGTGCATGAGGTAATGAATCATTTTTTACATTAGGAAGGCTGCAGCACAGATCTCAATAATGCAATGCACACTGAGCCATTGCTTTCCTCTGCTCATAAATCAGGGCACAGTGTAGCCACCATTCCATTTTTGCAGTTGCAGGGTAGTAAAGAAAGAACTTTATTGCAAGTTGGTAATAAGAAAGGAAGTAATGGCCTGGGAGGCACAAGGGTGAACGAGTTAATGAGTGAGCAGTTTGAGTTTTCTTATTGGTTTTAACCCTCTATAAATTTAATGGCTTCCTTTTAAATACCTCTTAATGAGAAAAAGCAAAGTGTGAGTTACTTAATGGTGTTATTGAAGGCTTTCTCTTGTTATTGAAAGGGAATGGTGGAGTTTATCCAGGGTAAATCTAGAGAAAATAACTTTACATCAGAGTGGGGATGCTCTGTGGGCCT
>NW_005054653.1:211905-233874 GCF_000277835.1 Geospiza fortis | reverse complement strand
CAGCAGGAAGGACAAACTGCAGGGGTGTTCTCTGTCAGGATAACTGCTGGAATAGATAATTAGTGATCTTCATTAGTTGATGGAGACTGTAATGAGCTCAGGAGGTTTGAGATGTCTGTCTGCAGAGGAGCTGCTTCTCCTGAGCTGGGCTTTGCAGCCCTGACCCCCTCCTGGCCTTAAGCCTTTATTCCACAATCTGCGCCCTTCCTCACCTCCTCAGCCGCTCCTGGGACACCAGGAATTCTCCCAGGAAATTATCCACGTGGGAATTCTTTGTAGGAATGGTTACATGGGATCTGTTGTTGCAATAGGACACGAACGCTGAAGCCTCCAAGGTAAAAAGAAGAAAGTTTATTTCTCGACCTTGATATATATAGAATTCCAAAAGTGACCCTGGATTGGAGAATGAAATTGCCACTTCTCCAACGAAACTGGTCAAACCAACAGTCCATCAAATTTCTCCTCCTCTAGAAAGGAATGTAAAACCAATCATTATTTACATAAAAGTGTGTGAGAAACTCCATTACAAAAATGTAAACATCAGAAGACTTAGAAGAACAGGGGGACAATCTGTTAGCTGCCATAAACATAATTCCAGTTTCAGAAGTTTATCAATAATCCTTCCTAAAAAAACAACAACAAAAAAGGGAATTCCTAAGGGTTTAGCAGCACAGTGTCTGAGGTTCTTTGGAGGGGCTGATAAATAATATTTTTACTAATGCAGGATATTATGGGATATAACTCTAGAGGTTATAGCATAGGAAGCTTCTCACTGTTTACAAATAAAAACGAGGTATTTTAAAAAATGGGATTTGAAGTAAATGGGATTTAAAAGAATGAGATTTAAAAATGTGTTTTCAGTGCATCTTGTATTTGAACCAAATCAACTAAAAGCAAGTAAATACTCAATGGAGAGAACATATATTTTCCTAAATTTTTCATGGAAATAAATTGTCATTTTTCACTTCTTTTCAACCAGTCATATGTTGCAACTGCAAAGACTTTCCAAGGGTAAAATGACAACTTTTCTTTTTATAGTTAGAAAGATAGGAAAAAAGATTAAAAGAGGGCTATGGCCTGCTTTCATTTACACCACTATAGATCAGATTTAAAATATCTATTCAATTAGATTTGGCCCGATTTAATGTTTAAGCAGATGAGATCATGGGATGTGCTGAGGACAGTGGTGATGCTCCTTTTCAGAACACTCAGACTGGGAGATCCATGTGTCTCTCACAGAATATCCTGAGTCAGAAGGGATCCACAGGTATCCAAATGGCTTTAGAAAAACATGGGGAGATGTCAGGGAAAAACTCTATAAGTTCTCCGCTTTTTCCCACAGTGGGGATAATGTCCCACCTTTCTTTGCCTTATCCAGATGTCCACAGGGCAGATATTCCCTGCCCCAAAGTGCCTCCTTTACCAACTCCTTGTCCCTAACTCATGATAAACCTACAACAATCTGAGCTGAGCCTGCTAATCACTAACAGTAAACATATATATTTGTATGTTTTGATGATTCCACTGGTTGTTAATCTTTTAGCTGCTCCAAATTAAACCGGTTTCCTACACAGTCATAACAGACCACTTGTCCTCAGAAATCTGAGCACTTGGTATGGCTAACCATGCACTGAGTATGTAAATGAGGCTCCCAAAGAGCAAGAAGGTTAGATACTAATTAGATGTTACACTTAGGAAACAGCAAACTCATAGGAATTAAATAGTCCAGCGGCATTTCTGCTCTGTGGAGGGCTGGTCCCCTCCTAGGCATGCAGCAGGAGAAATGATGCCTCAAAAATTGGCTGAATTCTACTTGAGAGCTCCAATTTCTGGCACTGTTTGGTCAGGTGGTTGTGACACTGTGGATGCTGAGCTCTGCCATCTCAGCTGAAGGGGCACAGCTCTACCTCTGCCCACAGCAAAATGTATTCCCCTGGTAAAAATCACATCACATCAGAGAGATTTTTTTTTTCTTTCTTTCCTTCTAATCTTTTTAGAAAGTTTTTGCTGAAGACATGAGAGCTGACCTGGAGAGACCTCACTGGCACTTTCTGGCCTTTGAAACCACCCCAGTACAGAACTGGCCTGGTGTGAGGTGGAGGTGAGCTGGGTTGAGGGTTTCTTGGCCAGGAGGGTGCTGTCCTGTGGCTGCTCCTGGTTTCTCCTCTGGCACCCATGGGTGTGTCACCCTGTAGGAGCCATGGTGGGTAGGACCGAGAGGTCTCTGAAGGCAGGTCTTAGAACTTGTGGTTTATTGCCAGGTCTTAGAACTTGTGGTTTATTGCCAGCTCTTGGAACTTGTGGTTTATTGCCAAGGGCCTGGGTGCAGGGGCCCTGCTTGGAGCTTGTCCAGTTCTGGCCCTTCAGTTTGGGAAGGAGATTGAGATGCTTGAGCACATCCAGAGGGGGCAACGAGGCTGGTGAGGGGCTGGGAACACAAACCCTGTGAGGAATGTTTGAAGGAGCTGGGGCTGTTTAGCCTGGAGAAGAGGAGGCTCAGAGGTGACCTTATTGCTCTCTACCCCTTCCTGAAGGCAGGCTGCAGACAGGTGGGGTCGGTCTCTGCCACCAGGCAGCACTGACAGAACCAGAGGACACAGTCTCGAGATACGTCAGGGAAGGTATAGGTTGGATTTTAGGAAGAAATTTTCACCAAAAGAATAATAAATTACTGGAATGCTCTTCCCAGGGAGGTGGTAGAATCACCATCTCTGGATGTGTTTAAAAAAAGACTGGCCATGGCACTTGGTGCTATGGTCTGGTTGAGGTGTTGGGGCACAGGTTGGACTCAATGATCTTAGAGGTCTCTTCCAACCTCATTATTGTGTGATTCTGTGTTATTCTGTGTGATTCTGTGTGATTCTGTGAGTCTGTGAGTCTGTGATTCTGTGACCTGCCAGCCACAGCTCAGAGCAGGCCCCAAAGAGGAGCCCCAAAGAGAGAGAGAGCGAGAGAGAGCGAAGAATAAAAGCAACAGGGAAAGACAGTGAAGTTCTCATTACAATACCATAAATCTCCTTCTGTGCTGAATATTCTAATTCTCACTAACCAATCTAGTACAAGATACAAATCCTACAGCATTTCCATACAGCCTATAAGAATCATTACATTACCATACTGTGTTACATTTTAAACCCTAAAAACTCCTCTTTGGGCCCTTCTGCCAAGCCAGCAGGGTCTGCTCTGACCCTTGGAGCTGTCTGCAAGCAGAGGGTGTTGTTTCATCAAAAGTGGATTACCTTCAGTTGGCCACACCATTCTTTTCCAGCTGTTCAGTAACTGAGGTATCTCAAAGCTTGCTTTCATTTCAATCTCACTTATAGTTTCCATATTCTGAAAATCTTTTGCCAGGCAATCAGATTTATAAGGCTTTCCTGTTTCATCTTCCCCAACATCACCTGTCAGGGCTGGGACCTGGAGGCAGTGAGACAGGAGGAAAATCTCTGGGATGTGCTGTGTGCATGCAGGAGAAGCCTTACAGCTGCTGTTAAACCCAGCCATAAATGTATTCCTGAGAGGAGGAGGGGGCTCAGCAATGCTGTTTCTATCCACTTAGTAAGGGTACAGTGCTGCAGAACAGAACCTACTGTGTGTGAATCAAATCAGGCTAACAAACCTGAACTCAGGAATGTATAATGCTCACACAGAGCTCTGGCATTCAAACTCCTGCCTACAGGGATTGGAACTTACTTCAATATTTGATAAATCAGTACACCAGAGATGAATATTTTGACCCAGACCCCACTCTTATTAATCAAGGCAATATGGGGATGTGCAAGATGAATTGTAAAGGATTGCTGTTCATCAGCTCCTGAAGCCAGAAAAGACCATCATATGTATCTTGTTGACCTTCTGCCTAGCACAGATCACAGAGTTTTGCTTGCCATACCAGGGCCCAAATCCATCAAAAGCTCAGGAAGCCTTGCTCCAGTGCACTCTGGCCACAGAACTTGGTTGTTTCTTCAAGCAGGTTTTAAAGAAAACATCAATTACTCTGAGAGCTGTGGCTGTCATCTTGTAAGTAAGAATCATAGAGTGATTTGGCAGTGCAGTGTACCTTTGGGAGGGATTTTCTCTCCTCTTGTAGCCTTTAAAGCTGCTCTAAAGGCCATTTAATATGCTGGGGGAGGACATCCTTGACTGCAGGCAGTGTCTGGCCTGGCTCAGACTGTGCCTCAGCAGGGACAGCCAGGGGCTCTGAACCCTTTGTAGTGTTTACAGGTGTGTGTCTGGGCAGCTCCTGGGGGCAGCAGAACAACCATCAAGCGGCACTGAAAGGGAAATGTGCTGTAATTTGGCAGAGTCTGGGGGTTTTCCCTGTTTTACTTTATTCTGAGGATCTTACTTGCGTTTATAAAAGTCCAGACTATGATGTTCAAGATGGCTCAAAATAATTTTTATCCCTTCATTCCTCTAATGAAGATAAAATGGTGTCCTGTCTTTTTTCCCTTTGTGCATTCATCTAATTATCTTACTATTGTATTTGCTGGATGCCCTGATGAAGGAAGGACTGCTGAATCTGACTCCATGTTCTCAGAAGTCTAAGTTATTATTTTATGATACTATGTTATGTTAAAGAATACTATACTAAACTATACTAAAGAATACAGAAAGGATACTTACAGAATGCTAAAAAGATAATAATCAAAACTCCTGACTCTTTCCAGAGTCCTGGCACAGCTTGGCCCCGATTGGCTGCCCCAGCTCTGACAGATGGTGATAGAAAACACAGCCCCATTTCCAACCCAAGACAAGGTGATAGGTCAGAAGAGGAAAATAAAATAAACTTTGTGGCATCTATCCATTGCACTAGAAAGTTCTATATTGCCTTGTAACAGAGAACTTGTGACTGCTTTGAGCTATGGCTGGCTGCTTGCTCTCATAAATCTCACAGCCTCTGATGTTTGAGGAATAAATCCTTTTTACCTCGATGATGGTGCCATCCCTCCATTAAAAGCAGTGATAATAATAAAACAAAACCAGGATTTGCTTTTCTTTCCAAAGTTCCTGGCTCCAGCTGCCTGATTTGGCTCAGCTGCACCCAGCCAAGGGCCAGGTACTGAGACAGGAGGTGATCTCCTGCTACTCTTATGGATTTCCTGTCTTGTGCAGAGCCTGCTTCCCTCCTCAGTAAAGCTGAGGAGAGTTTTGCTGCTGCTCTAAGCTGTACTGAACTCCCCCTGGCTTTCAGATGCTGGTATTATTCTCAAATGGAGTGATGCAACTAGGATATAGAAAACTGCCTGGATTTAATATTCTTAGCTTGAACAATGAAATAAAACCTTCAATCCTCTGTGTGTATGGATAATTTAGGTTTTCTTGGACATCAGTGATTTCTACATGGCTCTTGAAATGAAAACATGATTCCCAGAGTTGAATTCAGACACAAGATGGCAGAATCAGAAAGAGGAGAATGAATTATTGTCACAAGTACTGCTCCTCTACTGCAGACTAGGGAAGATAAAAGGAATCACTAAACCAAGGATCTACTTGCAGATTTGAATTTGGATCTCCTGTACTGAGAATAAACATCTTTTCCCTCAGTACTCAGTGGGAGGAGCATGTTCCGCCGTTGTGTTCCAGCCTTTGGCATTATTGCATGAGTGAGTAAATAAAGAGAGGAGAAATGCCACCTTACAGCAGCATTCTTCTAAGCTGCAGTCCCTCCGGCTTTCTGAAAGTAGCTGTGTCACTGTCATATTTTCTGGAAAAATCCTTTCTGGAAACATCCATTTGATTCCTTCTCCTGGGAAGCTAAGAAGCCTCAGAGAAGAATGAAAACAATAATTATCTGATTGCTTCTCCTGTGTTTTGCTGCTTTGGAATATGGTTGGAGATTGTTTATCCAACAGGTGGTTGTTTCATTGGTTTCATGTGAATTGTTTTTACTTAATGACCAATAACAGCCAGCTGTGTTGGACTCTAGAATCAGTCACGAGTTTCATTATCATTCTTTTGTAGCCTTCTGTCTGTATACTTTCTCTGTTCTTTAGTATAGATAATATAATATAATATAATATAATATAATATAATATAATATAATATAATATACTTTAGTATAGATAATATAATATAATATAATATAATATAATAATAAATTAGCCTTTTAAGAACATGGAGTCAGATTCTCAATTCCTACTTTGACCTGGGGACCCAGCAAATACCACAGTAGGTGTTTCTCAGTGAAAATAAATTGTTATTTCTTCCAGCAGTGGGGCATAATTAGAGCCATGCAGGAGGTTGATTATGTTCTGTGTGTGAAGACCACTCAGAAAACTGGAGACAGAGAGAGGAAAATAATTAGACTGATGAGAGTTGAGGCAACTTGCCTAGTTTTGGACAGTTGTAACACCTGTAAACAGGCTTGGGGTTCTGATCTTTCACCTTTACAGGCAGAGGGATGAGGTGACACATCCTCTAATCCTGCAGCCCTGGGTGCAGAGGAGGGAAGGTCTGGCTTAATCACTGGGTGCCTGAGGGATGGTGGGATATGAACCTGAACTGCACTTTTGCCTTAAACATGAGCCACAGGATATTTTGGAAAGGCTTTTCAACCCCTTAACGTAATTTTAATTTATTTTACAAACAATGACTGAACTGGGGAGTTGTGCTGACTTTGCCACAGCTGATTGAGGACTTTGAGTCTTGAGGAGCCTGGTGAGCAGAGCAGGGCTGTGTAAGATAACCTGCTGTGCCTTCTTCCTGTCCCCCTCGGACTAAAAAGAAGGGAAAGAATATTTAGGAATGTTGAATTAAGTCACTTCATCAAGTATTTTACCCACCTGTCTTTTTCCTTCAGGTTAATGTGGTTACAACAGGTACAACTGTTTATTGTGCCTCTGTTTTCTCTTACTTGCTTTTTTTGCCAAATACATTTTTCTGATTTTTCAAGGAATGTTTTGCTCTGCCCAAAACCAGTCCTGTGTTGGTATTTTCCCTTTTTCTCACTGCAGTGACAGGGGTGACATGGAGCAAGGTGCAGCTCATCACACAGGCTGTTTTCTGGACAGGATCCTTCTTGTCCTCTTGGTGTTCATTTTCCATGAGCCTCTTAACAGAAATCAATAAAAAAATAACATGCTAGCAATGATATTGTAAATTACTAGAAGGATGAAAGGTCTTGGAGTTAGAAATAGGGCAAGGACTCAGCAGAGAGGTTTCAACTTCCTCCAGGTTGCCTTTGCAGAGCTGTGTTTTACTTCCATTTATCCCTCCTGAGGTGGTAGTGTATTTTCCATTAAGGGCTGGAATCACAGGGATGACCTCTGCAAATGCAGCGAGTGGATTCTGCCCCCAGTGGGTTACAGTGGATAATTATCTGTGCTGGTACAGAGGACAGCCTGTTTCCTGCACCATTAGCTACAATGTGCAGTTGAAAGAGAGAAATTTTCTGCTCCTTTTCATTCATACATTTGATGCCCACTACCCTGGCTTTGTATTCAGGATGAGGTGTAGTTGTGTCATTCTCTGAATGACATTGTTCTCCTCTGAGTTCCTTTTTTCTTCTTGAATTATTGTAGTCTTTTAAAACCATCAGTGCATACACATCCTGCAGCTGGACTTCTCTGCAAACATGTGTGGAAAACAGTTTTTTCTCTCAAACATGATGATTGCTCAATGGTAATGGCTGTAATAAAATATTTCAGTTCATCTATGCAGGCCTCTGTGACCCATGAACATTATTGCTGCCCAAAGAACAGCACAGGAACAATCAGTTGTGAAAAAGGTCAGAGCCAAACTGCTTTTTAGGGCTGTGTAAAACAGGGCAAGAGAACTTGGCTGGCCAAGTGCAGGTCATGTAATAGTTTACAGCAGGGCTGAAAAGTCTAATTAAAAAAGCTTCTGAGTTGGAAATCAAGGTTACAGCCTAAGGTGTCTCTGGACATTTGTATTGGATATGTGCCTATGCTGAGTTTAATGTGTGCTGCTTGCAAACTGACCTCTCTGGGAGGGAATCTTCTCCATCAGGTGTTGGGAAACCCTTTAATACAAACCCAGCCACAAACAAATAAGGGAATTCTGATTTCTGCATGAGAAGACTGCCAGCAATAACTGGCTGAAGTTAATGAGCTGCTCTGAACAGGGAACCTGCCTCTGTCAGTGACAGGAGCTGGTTGGAATTCCAGCATGCAGCCCAGCCACACCTCAGCCTGCTGCCCTCAGCTGTATTTTAATTGAGGCTTGTAATATTTTAAGACAGCTTTGTCTTCCCAGATCTCAAAGCAAATGGATTTGTGGGTCCCTTGGCTCCTGTGCTCTACACATGAGCTGTCTTCCCACAACTTGGGGAGGGTTAAAACAACCAAAATGTCATTCACACAGGGCTCAGCAGCTGAAGGAGCTCAATATTAATTGCCCAGAAGGTATTTTATAGGAAAAGAGACTTAATACCATGACATTCTGTGCTCAGTTCAGGGTGAAAGAGCAAAGGGAAAAGACCCTAAAGCTGTTTAAAGGATTTTAAACAAAGTGAGTCTGAAACATGGAGGCAGGTGAGTTTTCATGAGCAATCATCATGTTTGAGAGTGTATTTTCTAGAAAAAGAGACTTAATACCATGACATTCTGTGCCTTTCTGTACAGGGTGAAAGAGCAAAGGGAAAACACCCTAAAGCTGTTTAAAGGATTTTTAACAAAGTGAGTCTAAAACATTGAGGCAGGTGAGTTTTCATGAGGTACCCACAGAGGGTGATACAAAATCACTGCAGGTTGCTGGACTTTGCACTACTCATCTCCAGCCCTGCCCTTGGATGTTCAGCCAGTTCTGAATCCAGCTCAGTCTGCTTTCCCAGCCCCTTCATGAGCAGCTCCTCTGAGAGGATCTGTGAGGGACATGGTGTCATGGTGCTATAGGACATGAAATAAAGCAATGTGGACATGCAGCTCTCCAAGGCAAAAAAGAGGGAAGTTTAATTTGTGACTCCAACATTCATAGATTTCCAAGAGTGACAGTGGATTGGAGGGTGACAGTGCCACCTCTCCAATGACACTGGACAAACCAACAGTCCATCAAATTTCTCCTCCTCCATAAAAGAGTGCAAAACAATGAGTTATTTACAGAAAGTGTGTGAGAAAGTTCGTTACAAGGATGTAAGCATCAGAAGGCTTAGAAAAACTTAAAAAATCAGGGTGACATTGTCAGAAGTGCTGCTGAATTAAGGCAGGCAGTACCCACTGCTCCTCTTGCCTGCCAAGCCATCCTTCAGCCCAGAATGTTCCCAGGCTGGCCAGCATCACTTCTCCTTGGTGAATCCATGGCTGCTCCTGGTGTCCTCCTTCTCCTCCTCAGGCCTGGAAATCTTTCCCAGGTTATTTCCCCACCATCTCTCCAGGGGCTGAGGTGAGGCTGTCCTGCCTGTCACTCCTTTGGTCCTCCTGCCTTTCCCTTCAGAAAACAGGAGTGGCGCTGGATTTCCTCCAGTTCTGCTGCTTGGTGTGTTTTCTCTCCAGGTGTTCTGCAGTCAGCCTAGGCAGATTTTTATTTCTAAGGAAATAAAGAAGAAACAAGTGGTTTTCTGCAAAGCGAGGCACTGCTTTAGTAGAATGAAATCCAGCAAAGGGAGGAGAGAGGCAATTTGAACTTGAAGAGCAAAGCCACCATCATTCACCTAATCCTCCCTGTGTTAAAGCTGCAGCAACCTTTTAGAGTGACAAAGAGCAGCCTGAACACTTGATTATAAAAGAGGAAGACCCTCCTAATATTAATAAAATAGCATGTCAGGGTCCCAGCTTGCACATGTAAACTCCAGGTGTTGGACACTGATTTTCCTTGCCCTGAATGATGATATCTGTTTTTCACAGTGGGACAGGAGCAGCTGAGAGCAGGGATTGGCTTTTGTGCAGCACACAGGAAACACCAGAAGGCACCCCTGCCACAGCCAAGGTCTGTCAGACCCAGAGTGCTGCAGCTGCAGCAGCTTTGCTTCACAGCCTCATCCTGTGAGATGGAGAGACCCTCTGGATGTGCTTCACTGCCAGGGAGAGGGCAGGAGGCTCCTGCAGCTTGTAGGATGAAAAAGCTTCCCCTGACTCTGCCAGTCTGGGGTATACAGAATCACCCCTTCCAGATCACTGGTGAGTTTTTCAAACTGTGTAAAACTCCCAAAGTAGGGTAATGCTTCCTAGTTGTTAAAAATAAAACCTTTTTGAGAATGAGCCTTGCATTCTGGAATTCTGTGGAAACACAAGAAAAAAGTTGCAGAGGTCATAGAGACAATAGACGCCTGAATCATACAGGTATCATGATACAGAATTCTATATCATACAGACAACAGACACCTGAATCACACAGGTATCATGATACAGAATCATTCTGTATCATACACACAATAGACACCTGAAATCCCCTTAGCAGCATTCATTTTCCAGGCTGGATGACTGCAATTATGATGTTACAATTATGATGTTACAAGGGGAGCAGTGGGATTTAGGAAAACTGGAATTTTTCTCCCCACCACTGGTTGTTTGTGTGTTGTAGGAGAAGGGTTATGGTGTATCTGAGGCTGTTCTCTGTGTGTTGGGTAAGGCACATTGAGGCTGCATCCCTGCAGAAAAGGCTGAAGAGCACACATCATGCTGGATGAGGAGCAGGGCTTCTCTCCAGAGGGAGAATTCATTCCTCTTTGGTGAGGCAGGATGCTGAAATCAGCTGATATAAAGTCTAATGTGCATAGATAAGAAGATGGAAGATTAAGAAATGTTAAAGGAAAAGGAGTAAAAATGAGATTTTGTTCTTGATCTTCTTTTCGTGCCCTTCAAAACACACAGCCAGGTGCTTGGAGTCTGAGATACAGTGGTTGGCCATTTTGGTGGCAGCTGTCATTGAGAAGATAAATATTAATCAATATTTGTATTACTTAGAGTAAAACTGGGAGTAGAGGACTGATAGGGAAGGGGCAGGATTCATAAAGTCAGAACCTACAGCACAGTGGTGCTGTGCTCTTCTTTCCTTCAAGAAACCAAGCAATAGAAGTTGTTTTCTTGCTCTGTTCATTATTTTCCACCACTTTCATTTCCCTCCTACACCAAGTGCTGCGAGCTCCTCTGGCTTTCCCCACCATAATTTTGGTTCGAATCCTTGTGTGATTGAGTGTGGCCACTGGGGAAACATTGCTTTAATGATTTGGTATTTAAGTGCTCAGTGTTCCTTGCCTCACAGAGGAGTGGCAGTGCTGACAAAGTGCAGGCTGCCCATGGGGAGCTCTGGATCACTGCAGAGACGAGTTGCTATGGTAATACATTGCAGAGCAATGAGGGATTTGGGAAGATGCTTCTGACAGTTTGAGGTAAAGGATCATCATTTCCTTGCAGCTTGCAAAAAGTGTCATCATTGGAATTTCACTTGGCTTTTCTTTTCCCTTTGCTTGTGTGAGGTGACATTTCTGCACAGCCCCGAGCACGCTGCAGAACAAAAAGGAAAAGGCTCTGTCCTCATGTAGGCAAGAGCTGAAATAAAACCAGAGGGAAGAGGTCACTTCTGAGGCAATTAATGAAGAATATGGTTGAATGACTGCACAGGTTCTCTGTATGTCTTTGCCTCTCTCTGCCTTGAATACACAAATCTTCATTTTACAGGCATGAGTGATGCATGAAAGGCAAATATGGAACTTGGGAGAAGTAGTCTCTAGTCATAAGATATATTGTAAAATAGATTAAATATTCCTGAGAATAAGAGCCAAAAAGAAGAAAGTCAGCAAAGAAAAAATTAACAGATTCCCCCCCCCAACTTATTTCTCCAATGTGCATGGAATTAGAAAAAAAAAAGAGGCAGTAATGCACAACTTGAAAAATAACAGCAATATTTTCATTTGAAAACTGAACAGTAACACAAACAGGTGTATTTTCTATTTTCAACTTTCTCTTCAGATATTTGTCTAAGTATTAACATCTATATTCCATCTATGCATGAAGACAGAAATGGGATTTTTGTGTAAGTAGGTAAGGGACAGTAAAGTATTTCTCTCCAGGACCAAGACAGTGGTTCTTGGGTCAGGTATTTATATACTTAAAGTCTACATAGTAATACTTTTTGAACAATTGCACTTCTGTCTCTGAGAGGTGTAAGAACTTTCCAGAATCTAATTAATCCTGAGACATTCCTATTTTGTACCTTTGGATAGAAATTTGTCTGTGCTGCACACCAGAGGAGTATTTTCAGTGGAATATTTGGCATTTGGAATATTTAATTTTTGCTTTCAGTAGTTTTGAATTCCACCAAACCTAAAGAGGTTTCTCTAGGGCTGGCGCAGGCACAAGAATTGCATTTTAGTGTGTGTCTTTGGTAAGAAGAAGTTTCTGTGGTGATAATTTCCATACATCTTCTGGATAGAGACCTGCAAGATGTGGCTTTCCAGTTCTCAGCCATCCACAGGTTTATAACTCTGGATGTTAAAGCATCCATGGGCTGTAGGACAGGTTTTGTTTGTTGGGTGTTTTCGGTTGGCTTTTTTTGTTTGTTTTCAAAGAATGACCCAGCATTGGTTTTTAGAACCCCCAGCCTCAATGCCTGAGTTCTATTAGCTTTTAAAAGGACTTGTCTTGCTGAGGGCCTTAAACAGTCCTGGAAAACACAACCCATACATCAGACATAGCAAAGGTACTGAAGTACCCCATTCCCAACCTCAGATAGAGTCCTTCTCTTAATTCAGATATCAAATTAAGGGTGACTGTTCAGCATCTTCGCTCCAGGCAAGATTAGAAGCTCGAGCTAAGAGCAGACATCTGTTGTTAGGGGAGCAACCAACCTAAGCTGTGTTGTGTAACAAATCATTTCCCCCTATTAGATTTGTCACAAATGCACGAGGAATGGTAATTCCTTGATCTAATATCAAGCCTTTGGGAGCAATGTGTTTGAATGATGTCGTTACATCATGTTTGGAGCTGTTAATGTGATTACCTGGAAGCACTGGAGAGACACCAGGCTCGAGGAGACTGCAGAAGGGTTTGGCTGTGCTTGTTCTCCAGCACTGAGAGCTGCCCTGAGAGCCTGTGCGGCACAGCTGAAATCCCCTCCTTTGCTAGGATTGTTTTTCATTCTTCTGTTTTTGACGCTTGTGGCAAATGCTGCTGCACTTTAAAAATCATGAGAGGGTGAGTCAAGGGGTTGAGCAAGGAATGCACCTAAGATAGTGAAAACTATATATTTTTTTTAATTAAGAGCTTAAAGGAATTGAGGGGTTAAGTTAGAAATGGAGTTAGCAAAGATTATGCTGTGATTAGAGCTTAACAAGGAAATTAATTGATACCAGGTGGGATAACTGAAACAAGGTTGGCAATGACAGGTGATCCATGAGGTATTGTAAGAGTGCAGGAGCCATAAATACAACTGGGCTCTGAGAGTGGAGGGAGGTTTGGACTATGACCATCAGGCCAAGGAGCCTGCCAACTTGACATGGGTAAAGAGCTTACTATGAGGAAGAGGCCTTTCTTTGCCTTCAGAGCCCACCAACCCAATTAAAGAGGACAATTGTGCAGCCATAATGGACATTCAGCTAATTATAATACGAGGTGAGAGCTCATGTTTATGTAATAGGTGTTGTAGAAACCATCTCAATAGGTAAAACCTTCTTGGATAAATAGAGGAGGAGTTTGTGACTTTGCACATCTTTGGGAGGTTACTCTCCATGTGCCCAGGACTGTAATTAATACACCTTCTTTTCAGTTTTAATTAGTTGAAGGGTTGTCTGTCTGTGCTTCAAGGGGAAGAACCCAAGTATCAAAGCAAATGATTTGCAGGCCGCAGAACATTCCTGGTGACCATGAAAGGACAGAAGGCATCTGGAAAAACCCCTGGACCAGAGGAACACCCAGCTCCTGTGTCCCCCCTCTCCTGCCACCTGCAACCAAAGCAAAGAGCACGAGTGCTCATCTTTAGGGGTACAGAAAGAACCTGTGGGAATCTTCCATTAGCACAATTACTGACCGCCTAATTTAGACCACTGGTACCCTGTAGGATTCCCTGTCTTTTGGAGATGATTGCCACAAATTCACCTACTGAAGGAGTTAAACAGACCCTCCTTTGAGTGCCCAGCTATTCTCAGACCTGGGTGCTAAATGCTATCAGGTCTTGGAAACCCGAGTTTTAATGAACTTCAATAGATGAAGGTGCTGAGAAGTCTGTGCTTTATTTCTATCAGCTTTAAAGGCAATGAGCTCCAATTCTTAAGATCTTTGTTTCTAAGGATGTTCTTGGATAGTCTCAGTAGAAGCCCAGTGGTGCATTTTCACCTGTGCAGGACTCTTTACCCTTTTATTTTCTTTTTATAAATAAATACATTTCTAGTCTATACTTTGTGGCTTGCTGTAGAATAGTCTTACGGGAGATGACCTGGAAAATAAAAGAAATGAAAAACAGATTGTGGCTTTTAAGAACTATCTATGGACTGAAAATACAGGGAAATTGTGATTTGGGAACTCTTTTCATTGCTTTTTCTTTTGGCAGCATAAGATTTAGCAGCATTAGCAAACCTGTGTATGAAGTCTGAATATTTCTATTCCCTCCTGAGGGTAGTGAGCACTTTTTTTCCCACCCTCCCTATGTCATATGGGGTTTGTATGCTGTTTCTTCTCTACATAGAACCCTCTTGATCAAAGAATAAAGAAAAAAACAACAAAAAAGGGAGACATTTATAGGCACTCCATCTTTTTAAGCCCTGTGAAAAGTGAAACAGGCAGGCTTTCAAGGTGCATTCAGTATTCATCAGGCTGCAGAAAAATAGAACAATATGGGGCCTAAAAGATAGTGGGGAAGTGTGGGGGTTTAAATCATAATTGAATTCAGACTGTATGGATCAAGGAAGGGAGAAGAGAAAGGTATGAACCCACTAAAGCAGAGGTGGGGATAGAAGTTCCTTTGCTTTGTGCTTCTTTCCAGACTACAGTGGCAGGAGGCTTGCACTGACTGCAGCAAAGAGCCAGCTAATGACAACCACATTTTATTTTTACAGGGAGAAATACGTAATAGAGAGAGTGCTGCTGCGACCAAGGGCTCTGCGAGCTCAGAGAGCTCCCTAAACATTCCTAAACAAGCCTTTTCAGGTTCCTCCTCACCTTGAGAACTCTGCAGAAAAGTTCCTTGTGAGGATAAATACAGAGGTTACCAGAAATTCACAAATGCTGAGGGGACAGGGACAGACCCAGGAAACTTAAGCCTCTCCTGTCCAGGCTTCTGTTTTTAGAAAAAAACCCTTTTTCCCTAAAGTTAGGAGTGGTTTATCCATGGTTTCTATTCCAGAACTCCAGATTCCAATTCCTTTTACAGGAATTGGTGTCAGGCCCAGGAAAGCCTTGAGAGGTGGAGGCAGCTGCACCCCTGATGTGAAGCACTACTTTTCATTACACATGGAAATTCTTTCAGAGAGCTTTCAGAGCTCTGGGAGATGTAATGTTTCGTGTGCATTGATTTATTTATTTTAAAACCACACATTGTAAGTCCTTGTTAACTCGAGGCAGAAGGACCAGAGCACACAGAGAACTCCCCAGGAGCTGCAGACTCTGCTGTGCCCCAGGCTGAGCCCAGGAGCCACATCAGGCTTCTGGGGCTCCTGGGGATATTTTGTTGAGACATAATTTGATTTTTCATTGCTGGCTTGTTAAAAAACCATTGCTTTTCAGAGAAGTTTTGGTAGTGAAGAACCTTTGTTGAGATTCCAGCAGGTTTCTTTAGCTTTAGAGCTTGGTTTGTGATTTGGGCAATTTGGAAAATGGGAGCAATCCTGACATTTTCACCCAGCTGCTTTAGAATAACAACCCTGATTCCTGAAATATATTTCATGAGTCAGAAAACTATTTTGCAGACAACATTTGAATTCAGAAAATGTAAAATCTTCTTCTAGAATGTCAGAATTGCTAAGATGAATTACAAATTTTAAAAGAGTTAATGGCAGGCTTGAAAGATACTGAAGGCATGCAAGATGCAGAGATGCACACAAGTTTTGTAAAGTGAAAGAATAAAATAAAAATACTTAAGACATCTTGTCAACTTGGGCTTCTGCATATTTTTGTGTATGTTTTTTAGGATTCATGTCTCTTTACAAGTCAAGGTTTCTCCTGTTTACTTTTGATTTAATAACATTGCATAGCTAATTATAATTCACTGAAATCACCCCAAACTACTTTTGATTTACTTATGTGATGGATGGTATTTGATTTGTGTGTTTATTTTGCATCAGAGTGGTTAATGGGTTAGAAATAAATGTTGTTCTTTCTGGAGAACAGAGAGTTTTCTTTTGCCCTTGAGAACAACTTTACTCACTTGGGGTTATGTGGTGAAACAAGAGAATCTGGAGGTGTCATTACCACAGAACAAGAAGCAATCAGGAATTGCTGCCTCAGAGGTGACAGAAAGAACCTTCCTGGAGCTTGAGAAGGGGTTGCTAAAGTTCTCTGTGAATTGGAAAGCCAAAGAATTGCTGGGCTAAATCAGACCTGAAAAATGAGGTTTGTGAGGGCACTGGTTAGGAGGTTGCTTGGACTAAGTAATAATGAAAGCAAAATCTCCCTGAGAGCTCTGGCAAACTCAGGGTCTTGTCTAAACCTATCCACAGGCTTACAAGAACCTTAACTAAGGGATAATCTTGAATTTCTTAGAGAAGGGAAAAGATTTGCTCTCTGGCAGCTGGATAATGGCGCAGGGAAATGTCATTGATTTGGAAAAATACCTCAGCAGCACCAGAAAAATGTGAGGTGTCTTCTGAAGAGCCTTGGGAGGTTATCCTGGTGCACAGGATAATTACCAGGCACAGAGAGAGCAAATGGGTGGAATTATTGGATTTGCTGGGAAATGTCCCAACGAAGGCAGGAATGATGAATCTGACTACATGTTCTCAGAAGGCTAATTTATTATTTTATGATACTATAATTTATTAAAGAATACTATACTGTACTAAAGAATACAGAAAGGATATTTAATGCTAAAAAGATAATAGTGAAAACTCATGACTCTCTCCAGAGTCCTGACACAGCCTGGCCCTGATTGGCCAAAGAGTGAAAACAACTCACAGCAGAATCCAATGGAACAATCACCTGTGGGTAAAAAATCTCCAAACACATTCCACGTGAGCACAACACAGGAGAAGCAAATGAGATAAGAATTGTTTTCCTTTTCTCTGAGGCTCCTCAGCTTCCCAGGAGAAAAATCCTGGGCAAAGGGATTTTTCCAGAGAATGTGAATGCCACATGGAATGAAGCTGTACTGCAGCATGGTGGGCAAAGCCTGACTGAGCCCTGTGTGCATGAAGTAGGTCAGGTTTAAAGGCTGTGCTGGCTTCCCAAACACCTGCTCAGCTCCGAGGGTGAGAGGCACATCAGGTACAGCAGGCTGGGAGCACTTTCCATTTTCAGTCAATTAATCCTCTCACAGCATGAAATAAAAAAGATCAGAACACGATGTTAAACCTCATTTTGTATTTTCAATTACTAGATGATAATTATTTTCTTTTTAAGTCTTGGAAGATGACATGATCTGAATACTTGGCTACCTGGCACTTCTGCTTGTGTTCCTGGAAGCAGAGAGAGTTCAGCTGGGGCAATGCACAGATAATTAGGTTTATTCTGTATCTACCATCCTCTGGAGAGAAGTGCAGCACTTCACTCTTAGGTTTGGGGATTTTGGGCTTCATAAAGTTGGAGTACAGCTGCACAGAGTGAATTTTGTGTGTGACCTGGGAGCAGCAGAAGGTCGCTAAGGTGCTTTGGACAGTAGTTCAGTGCTAAGTAAACATGATAGAACAAGGCTTTCATCTTGTTAGCCTTGATTTCTGCACAAGTGAGCACAGGGGAATAGTTCACAAGAGTTTTCAAAGAGAATGGATTTGGTTTTGATAGTTATTATGGTATGGAATTTGGAATATCACAGGTTTCCCATTTCATTGAATGGAAAATAACGAGATTTTAACTGTGTGTATGTGTGTGCTGGGTGTATAATTCCCTTTTATTATGCAGGCCTGTTTTTCTCCTTGCAGATTTTTAGTGGATGAACTCCAGTGATTTCAAAGGAGAAATGTGAAGTAAAATGTGAGAGGCACCAAATATGAATGTGACAGAAAATAAAAGTATCAACAGATTTGGCTCAGGTAATAGGTTTTGGCATTGTTAGGATTAAAAAAAAAAAATTGTGTGAAAAGTACCAGGAGTAGCATAACTTAAAATAAATAAAGCCTTACTAATTCAAGTAAAAGAATCACTATTTAGAAACATATCAGTGCAGTGTAATCACTTTTTCGTCTACACAGAGTCCCTGGAGATGTCCAATTTGTATGCTGATGCTTTCCTCCTCTGGGTGCAGTGAATTGCACCTAATTTGGCACAAATTTCTGCTTCTCTGACTTATTTACTCCTTTGGATTCCATTGAAGTTAAGAAGTGCAATGGTCTGGGTGACTCACAATGCTGTTAGCATTTCAGAAAGCATCCCTGTGATGCTTTCACCTTGGGCAGGACACAGGAAGAGGTCAGGGAATGAAAATATTAAGAAACACGTTAAGAAGACAGTATTCCCCATTAACTATCCTCCCAGTGAATTTGCTACATCAAGGAACACCTTGATCTCCTTGCTGGAGATCGCATTTCCCATGCAGGTGTTTCCCTTATGTAGTAAACAGTCCCTGGAAAAGATTATTCCTTTGGAGCACAAAAAACACAGCACAGTCTCTGTATTTTTGTGGGATGCAGATATTGATTATATTTTATCTTTCGATCTGAAAGAGCAACAGCAATGTGGTATTTGCTGGGTCCCCGGGACGAAGGAGGAATTGAGAATCTGACTCCATGTTCTTAGAAGGCTAATTTATTATTTTATTATATTATATAAAAGAATAATACACCAAAATTATACTAAAGAATAGAGAAAGGATACAGACAGAAGGTTTAACAAGATACTAATGAAAAATTTGTGACTTTCTAGAGTCCCGACACAGCCTGACCATGATTTGTCAGTAAGTAAAACCAATTCACATGTTGGGTAAACAATCTCCAACCACATTACAAAGCAGCAAAAGACAGGAGAAGCAAGCAGATAATTATTGTTTTCCTTTTTCTCTGAGGCTTCTCAGCTTCCCGGGAGAAGAAATCCTGGCAAAGGGAGTTTTCCAGAAAATATGACAGTGACACAGCAATGTTTATTTTTATTGGCAACTGACAAAACCAGAGAAATACATTTATTATTTTCTTATGTACCTTCAGTTGCATCAACCATTAGCACAGGAGATGCAATACAGTGTATTTTTTGTCAACTTCAGTGGGCTTTGCACATGTGAATTTTGACTTAAATATTTCCTCTTGAAATGTTTTTTTCCCTAGAGGGTATCCACAATAGAAGTTACAGGGAGGGAAATGGCCAGTCCTTGCTTTTGGTGGGAAATGTTCCTTCAAGTATTGAAACTGTCAAGAAATCTTGACCAGAGTGAGTTGTCCAAGATATGAGTGCTTCATTTCAGGTGTGCATTTTCAGCCAGTAACAATTAACAGTAACAGCCTAGTGCAGTATGAAAACTGTAAGTTATAACCAACCCCAGGGGGTTTTACTGGGAAGAGAGCTAAACCTGTCATCCAGACTCTGTAGTACATTGAAAGTTGAAACTGGGATGATTTGGGGTTAATTCTCAAAAGTATTGAAGCTTTCAATGACAGCTGAGTCTGGTAGAAGTTCTAAAATACATCAACCCCTTTCAAATGCAGCTGAGTCCATCACTAGGAAACTGGAAGCAGTTTCTTTACTTTAAAAATGGAAGGAAGAAGGAATGAAAAGCAGTTGAAAATTTGCAGAAGCCTTTTCCCTCATGCAAAGAGTGATGGAGCAGTCAGATTATTAAGATGCATGCGCCACATGACATTAAGAAGCATTGTCTGAACTGTTAATTCAGATTTAATCAGTTATATATTTTATTCTTGTTGAAGCAGAAGGTCAGTGTAAAGTTCTTGTGTTGTTTCCCTGTTTCATGTTGAAGGAAGTCAATATATCTGAGTATATTTGTGGTGGATTTGGCAGTGGGAGGGTAAAATGTGTGGATGTGGCACTTGGGGACATGGTTGAGTGGTGGACCTGGCAGGGATGGGTTCATGGTTGGACTCGATGATCTTAGAGGGATTTTCCAGCCTTAAGGATTCTATGATTCTGTCCTTAAAGGTCTTTTCCTACCAAAATGACTCTGTGATTTAATGCTCCTAGTCTGGTGTGGTAACAACAACAGACTAGAGAGACACAAGGGTGACCTTCTGGATAATGCTGTGAGTGTGATTCAGATGAGACAATGATGAATGAAGCTGCTGCTTTTGCTCTAAAATCTAAAATCTATTCTGCAGGTGTGTATAAAGCTGGCACAGGTTAGTTGGCTGCTAATGTAAGAAGAAATGTAAATGTTTTCTGTCAAGTTCTTCATTTCATGAATCTCCATTTGGTTTTGTGCTTACTTCATTGCACTCAAACTGCAGGATTCTCAGCTCAGCTCTACACCACAACACCATAAAGGAGGTATAGGCTCTGTGAATAGTTAAATAATGTTAGGCAAATAAGACAGGTTTGGATTTAAATACACTTATGTGGCTTTCACTAAATGTGTTCAACATACAGAATTTGATATGTTTCTTGTTCAAGAACATCTCCTCCTTATTTAAAGCAAGTGCCTATGGGATGAGCACATGGATATTGCTCTTTGGGAAGGTGGGATGGCTGAGGTTTAGCAGCATTCTGTTTTGTGATTGTGAAATAGCAACATTGTGGTTTATCCACTATTTCATGGTAACAGCCATAGATAGATTTACAAACCAGAAATGGTTTTCTGTGCCATATTGCATATGATGTTTTACATGCTGTTTGATGTTGGCTGGAAATGTAACTCAGAAGCCTTGGCTAGAAATTTTAGGCTAAGAATTTCCTAACAGAGTTTTTTGTTGATGTTGTTACCCAACTCTTTGGGTGTTCAATTTGAGATGCAATAGATGTGTGATTTTCAGATGGGAGACTTCAGTGACTTCTGAAAACAAAGACCTTTAAAATGTCTTGAGGTGAGCATGTAAAAATGAGCGAGGTCCTGCTTGACAGAGCTGTCTCTCATCATCCACTTCTCCCAGAGTTTGTAATTCCAGCTCATTGTCCCTCTGAGGGCACCAGGCCCTTTGCCTGCCCTGGCCTGCACTCCAGCACTTTTCTCTGTCAGACTCTGAGAGCAATGAGGGAGAATATTGAGGAGCAGAGGATCCTCTCCACAGATGCAGTGATTACCAGAGGGATGGGATTCTGCACAAAGCCTTTGCCTGTGCCAAAGAAGCTCCAGCACCAAATTACCCCTCAGTCTCCCTTTCTTTTGATCAGCATCTTGCTCAGCTCTGAGCAGCTCACAACCCTTTCATGCACAGAGCCACAGCAGCAAAGACAGACATGAAGAGGTGACACATTCAGAAGCTCTAAAGAAAAGGAAAACCTGGAGAGATCTCCCTGTACACCCCTGTACCTGTGTGTGCAGGTTATATCTGCTGTGTGTATGCAAGAGAGAGAACAAGGCACTGAGCTAATTAATTTTCCCCTCTCATCTGTTCTTTGTTCATGCTGAGGTGATTTGTGCAGTGAAATTTGGCTGAGGAAGCACATTGGCACATTGCTGCTAATGATGTCACTTCATAAATGCTGCCACTGTGGGGATGAGAAGGGAGCTAGGAACCACCTAAGCTGCACTAGATGTATTAGGTGGATCTGTGCTAATTTAATTCTGCTTTTGGAAGAAGTAGTTCACAACCTTGCTAAGTGTGGACAGTACACTGCAGTGATATCTTTCCCCATGAATTCATGAAAAGAGGATTATTGTCAAAATCTGTTCCTAGCAATTTGCACTGTAGAGAATTGCTACAGTATCCATTAACTTAGTTAAAATCTTTATCAAATGATCCATTTTTTAACTGTTCTATAGTTCATAGCACTTAAATTCTTCTTTATCCCATTAAAGCGCTTTAAGCTCCTATAGAAGTCTAATGCATAGAAT
>NW_005054653.1:204731-211878 GCF_000277835.1 Geospiza fortis | reverse complement strand
TAAAGCAGTTAAAATGTCCTTGTTCAAGAGGAGTACCAGCTATTCAGAGGAGGCTTGAAATAATATATAGAACTTTTTATCTCTGTGAAGGGCTTTCAGATTTGATTTCTTCCTTCTCAAGAGTGCTCACTCTGCATAGGAGAGCAGAGAAAGCTCTGAAGGTTAAATAACTGTGGTGTGTGCATATGGATCCCTAAACTGCCTCCCACAAGACCAGCTCCTGCCTGTGTGTTCACCTGCAGGGCAAAAACAAAGCCCTAAGAGTCCACTGACTGTATTTTTCACATATTTTGGTAAACATTTTGTTTTCTTTCATCATTGCTCTGCTTTTTTCTGTACTGATGTCACTGCTAGACACTTGCTGTTTCTCCTTTTTCAGACAATAAGTTGCTAGAGTTTCTATTTTTCTATTTTTTTGTCTTTTGGTTTTCTTTGCATTCCCCTGGTGGTATGTTAGGATGTCTCTAGTTTGTAGGTAACTCAGATGTACTCAGATGTACTTACAATCCAGATACAATTTATGAGGATGCTCCTGTTTTCCAGGCTGGCAGGCATTTCCTTTTGTTCTGTAATTCATTCTTTTTTAACCCCTCCTCTAACCAGGCCACCTCTCTGACTGATCACACCTCTTGGCTGCTGTATGTTCTTATTTCCTTTCTAGAATATTAAATGCATTCTGTATTCAATACAGAGAGTGAAGTCTAAGGCTCATATCTCCAACCTTTCTAAGGGAATATCTTGAACCTTTCTGAGGGAATCACATGGATAGCAGTGTGTGTGACCAGCTGGAGCTGGGTGTGTGCAGATGGACCCTGTTTCCAGAGCAGCTCTGCAGGCTCTGTGTGACAGCCACAATAAGTTGTGCATTTAGGACGTGCTGCTGCTTTCCAGCTTTGCTTCTGGTGTGTATTCTTTAAAAGCCAAGGTCTCTAGAGAGATTCCTGTTTATGGAGTGGTATAAATTGAGGTTTGGAAGTGCACTGGGGTTTATTTTTCTTCTCGGGTTAGAATTTGAATATGCTCAGGAGCCACGAGGTGCTGATGTTCAATGTTATGAAATATTGCTGAATATCTGATCAGTGACACCTTGCCTGTGAGCAGGGAAGGCTCCCTGCCTTCTGCTGAGCTGCTTTGGGAAGGAATCACAGCTCCTGGCCCTGCATGAGCTATGACAGGTACAATTCAAGGCTTTCCATGTTCCTGTGTGTAAGGATTCCCTGCACAGTCCCCTGGCTGGGATGGATGGCAGTCCTAGCACTGTGCACTGCAGAGAAAAACCACTTGTCACAAGTGGTGCCTAAACCTGCAATCCAAGGCTCCAACTGAAAAGATTTTCATCTTTTATTATGGATAATAGATATGTCTTCCTTTCCCCATTTTAGATTTAGGGGGAAAAAATCAAAGCCTTTGGAGTTTTGATTTTCATGCCATCTTGTTGGATTCATTGCTGGTGTGTTTAATTAACAAATATTGTAATAACTCTCACAAATATAATTGTGGAAGAGGTCTGTTAGTGTTGCTGGATCTACTCCAGGATTAAACTACGAGCACCCTACTCTGTGTCTCAGTGATTTGCTGCTTGCTTGGCTGTGGGTGCTGGCTGTTGCTTTTAAAGCAGCCTGACTCATTACATTAATGAATATGTTGTCCACTACACAATCCTTGTATCCCAAAATAAGTGTTTTGAATGTAATAGAAGATATAAAAGGAGTAAGAAAATTACTTATCTGCAGGTCTATCTACCTGGTAGGACTAGAAACACCAACTTAAACTCCTTGTGTATGTTCCCCAGCACCAAGTCACTACCTGCTAAAAATAATTCTCCATGATCATATAACCTTTCCCCAAATGCCTCTAATTGTGTTAGTAAACTTATTTCACTGAGCAGCTTTTCTTACTCTCTGAACAACCTTAAAATCAGAGGTTTTAATCAACCCTGTTATTATTTTCAATTATCATCTTTAGCCTGCTTCTTTTGGTGTTGGTTCTGACCAATGAGACTAATTTCTTATTTATCCATTTCTGTGCTGTGAAACTTTTACATAATCAGTTATTATAATCTGTACAGAATGTTTATTGAAGTGTATTTCAGAGGCCTTTTGGTGGGAAGTAGGTTTATTATTACTAAAACAATCTTTATACTAATTTAGACATAAACTAATCTCTTATTTATTCAAGTGAGGTAGTAAGATTGAATTATGATTCTATAAATTTTCTGTGCTTTCTCTGGAACATATAAATTGTTTGGAGCTTTTTGTCATCATTGTTTTGCTCAGACAAAATGTATTACGGTAAATTTACTGCTTTGCACCGTGCTGTGTTTCTTAATACTCCACCATGCAATGTTTATTTTGATTGAAAAGGAAATTATTTCTCTGTGTGTAGCAACATGATCCTGCAGGCCAAGAAACACTTGAACGTGGAGAGAGATGGGGCCCTGCTTGAAGCAAGCGTGGAATTCAGTTTGCTTTTGGTACACAATAAGGGTTTGCCAAAGAGAAGATGGGCCTGGCAGCACTCAGCAGGGTGTTAATTGCCATAATGTGATCACCTGGGCCTCATTATCCAATTATACTTAAAAAAAAAAAAGACAAGGAGTTAGTCATCCCCCTACCCACCCCACCTGAGAGGTCCTGTTTGGGCACAGGGACCCTGGGAAGGGGAGGCAGTGCTAAAAGCTTTCCTGCAGCTGAGGTGAGTGAGTCTCTCCTCTCCCCTCACCCACAAATGCTGTCATTTCATTGAGAAATCAGCTGGGGTGATCAGGCACCATTGGCAGGATCAATTCGGGTGGAAGAGCCCTGAGACCATCGAGTCCAACCTGTGATCCATCCCCACCATGGCCATCAGCCATGAGCTCCACACCCAGACCTTCCTTAAACATCTTCCCAAGGGTGCCTCTACCACCTGGGCAGCCCATTCCAATATCTAATCACCCTTTCTGGGAAGACATTCCTCCTAATGTCCAACCCAAACCTCCCCTGGTGTAGCTGAGGGCTTTGTCCTCACCCTTGGCCAGAGCCCAGCAGGTTGCTCCTGGTGAGGAGCAGCTCCATGTCCAGGTGTCCCTGCAGAGGAGCAGCTCCGTGTCCAGCTGTCCCTGCAAGCCTGCATGTTGAAGGAAGTCAATAAATCTGAGTATATTTGTGGTGGATTTGGCAGTGGGAGGGTAAAATGTGTGGATGTGGCACTTGGGGACATGGTTGAGTGGTGGACCTGGCAGGGATGGGTTCATGGTTGGACTCGATGATCTTAGAGGGATTTTCCAGCATTAAGGATGCTATGATTCTGTCCTTAAAGGTCTTTTCCTACCAAAATGATTCTGCTGGCTGAGTCTGTCACACCTGGCTGAGCCCCAGGGCCCTGGCAGGGCAGCTGAGGAGCTGCTGGCCTGTAGTGGCTGCTCTGGTGGCCCTGCAGGTGTGTCCAGAGCACAGTCCCTGCTCCTGGCACAGGTGGCCAGAGTTTGGGGTGATTGTGCTGTCCCTCCTCCCAGGAGATGAGTCCTGTCAGCTGCAGGGTTTGGGTAAATCCACAGGTGCTTCCAATCTGCCAGGATTGGCTCCAGGTGCCACAGGTGCTTCCAATCAGCCCTGAGGCTCTGGTTGGGCAGCACAGAGCCTATATCACGATCTCAGACTCCAGCAGAGCTGTGGAGCTCTTGTGGAAGCTTCTAGATTGTGGAGGTACTTGGTGCTGGCTCCAAGAAATAAGGCATTTGTACATGGAAGCTCCTTATTTATCTTTGGAAAATCTCCCTGGGTTTGTGTTCCTACAGAGTTCCACTTTGGTTCTTGTGCTGGGCAGGTCTGTTCTTAGTGTTACCCTTTTTTAATGCTGGAAAAGTTATATAATGGCTGAATTTAATGTTATCAATTTCCATTTTTGAATAGCATTATGCAGCAGAATGGCATGTGATAACTCAGTTTCATAACTGGGAAATAAGGCCATGCAGAATGTGTGGTTACTGGGAGCACCAGTTCCATTTGGGAGTGTTGCTCCTGTGTGGTGGCTGCAGATCTGAGGCCTGGGGGTGCCCCAGTAGCAGGATTCTTGGAGGCAACAGGCATTTGATTCTTTTAAGGAAAAGTGGGGAAGATATGGGCTTTGTATTGGGGGGAAAAATGAATGTGACAAAGTAGAAAGCAAAGAGTCTTTGTGTTCTGAGACTGGACTGGATTCAGGAAGCACTTGGCTCTTGCCACTGAATCCCTGTTTGATCTTGGGCAAAGCGTTTAATTTTGCTTGAATTCTTTTTGTTGAGTTGTGATCACAGAGTTTTTGTTATCCTCTGCTTGTCATTCTCTTTGGGAGCTGCTCAGGGCCTGTTTCTGTGGCTTTGAGCATTGAATGTGGTTATGTGAGCTCACAGCGGGACTTGTCCAAGGTGATGTGGGTGCCAGATGATTCCTTAGGCTGTGGCTTCTTGGGGGCTTTGTCTCTTGCAGCAGTGCTGGCAAGTCAGGCTTTAAGGCTTTTTGCCCTAAATTTAGGCGTTGATGGAACTGCAGAAGAAAGAACTTGCATTTTATATAGGCTGATTTGTTAAAAATCAAGTATTCACCTGTTTAGCCAGATAGGTATTGAATTTACTTGCCTTGTTCTATAATGCTCAGTGTGTTGCTTTACTTGAAATTTGGGAAGTGTGAGATGAAGGGCTGGTTGTAAATAGTGCAGGTGCCCAGGGATTGGATCCAGGGGTCTCCAGAGCTTTTAAAGCTCAGCTCTGCCCAGTCAGCTGGTGTTCTCAATGATGAGTAAATTTACATTCTTTCAGCTTTATTGTAATCTTGTATGGTGGGGGCACATTCACAAATCTGAAAATGTCCAGTAATGCTGTGGTGATTTTGTCACTCTGTGTATTTGCAGTATATTGAGGTATGTTTGGGATCTACCAATGTGCCAGCAGATATTTGGTCCCCTTTGCTTCTCCCAGAAATATTTGTGTGTATTAAATCACTGTTTTGGTCCAGCTGTCAAATGTAGAAAGAAATGTTGTTGCTGAGTATTCAACAAATGTTGGATACTTACCAGTTATTGCTGGAAGTAGAGCTGATGTGAAGAAAGGCTGAGGGATGGTGTGTTAGATTTTTTTTTTTACTTCTTTCAGAAATCTGAGGGCCATTGGTGTCTTTCTCTTAAGACCTCAAAGTTTCCTCCTTAATGCATGAAGGAAACTCTCTTGGGAATTAATTATCCTGAGTATCATGAAGGTCTGGGAGCCTGCGGTGTTAATGAGCAGGAAAACGAGGCAGACTTCCTGAAAAAAGAAGCAGCAGCACTTACCTTTGACAAGTTCCCAAATAAACCATTCTAAACGTGCAAGGCAAAATTGCCATGTAAAATCTCCTCAAATGAAGGAGGAAAATGCTGTGATTTATAGGATTTGAAATCCTAGGAAAATGTTGAAAGAGGATTACGTTTTCCAAATTATGTCATCTTCTGAATTTGAGAAAAAAATCTTCAAGATGTGCATGAGGTGTCTGATAAATTACTGCATTTACTTAACCTTGAGGCCTGGGTGACCTGCAGTGTCTCAGACAAGAAGAAGCCGTAAGTCTTGGCAATGCTTGGAGGAACCTTTGTATTTCATGACTTTGGAAATTTAAGAAGCAGGAGTGTATCTAAATTTATTCTTTTAGGTCACAAAAGGAGCACACAGTGTAAGAGGAATGGTGGCCCTCATTAATTGCATCACCATTTGATAACAGGATGTAATTAGGAGATTTGAATGAGGGCAGTGATAGTGGCAGCTGTTATTTACAGAGGACAGTGTGTGCCCCAGTGCTCTAATCTGTCTGGAAATGATTGTGGAGCTCACTCCTATCGCTGCCTCTGCACTGGCATTTGTGCTGTGAAATAAACCCCTATTTGTTCCACCTGGCAGAATTAATTTTTGTGCCTACTTGTTGGACTGACCTGAGACAGTGTGGTATTCATTAATCTATTGTTGAATTTAAAAAGCCTGGTTTAACATTAACCAAGAAAGTTGCACCTTAGTGAAATCTGTTAGAGATTGAAGTGGAAAATTAAAACCCTGCTGTGAATTTTCCATTTCTTTTGCTGCATATACCTGGAAATCAGTTCCAAATGGTCACTCTGAGGTGCCTGTGGGGCCTGTGAGGTTTCATGTCTTTGTCAGTGATCCAGAGGTGATGGAATGCATCCTCATGGGTGCCGTGTCATTGCAGGACACCAAACTGGGGTGCAGGTGATGAGCTCAAGGGCTGTCCTTTGATGGGATTGACAAAGGAACAGCAGGAACAAGCATCTCATAGAGATTTACAAATGCAAATTGCTGCTGCTGAAGTGATGCTGAGGGGCTGCCTGGGGGGTTCTGGTGGGCAGAGCAGGGCTCAGCTGGTGGCTCTGGCAGTGACAGAGCTGTGTCCTCGTGGCTGTGGCAGTGACAGAGCTGTGCCCTGGTGGCTGTGGCAGTGGCAGGGAGGGATGTGCTGTGTCCTGGTGGCAGTGACAAGGCTGAGCTGTGTCCTGGGCTCAGCTGGTGGCTCTGGCAGTGTCAGGGCTGTGTCCTGTTGGCTCTGGCAGTGACAGGGGCTGAACTGTATCCTGGTGGCTCTGGCAGTGACAGGGACAGAGCTGTGTCCTGGGCTCAGCTGGTGGCTCTGGCAGTGGCTGAGCTGTGTCCTGGTGGCTCTGGCTGTGGCACTGACAGAGCTGGGCTGTCCTGTTCTCCAGCAGCTCAAGCACAGCCCGTGCCTGCAGGGGACCGGGATTCCCCTGCTGCTCCCTGCAGCCAGCCTGGAGCACGGTCTGGCTGTGCTGGTGCAGGGTGGGAGGAGGGTGGGTACACTGGGGTGAGCCCAGAAAAGGGGCCACCAAGGGGACAGGGACACCTGAACCACGAGGAGAGGCTGGGAGAGAATTGGGTTTGTTTTTACCAGCTGTTAGGCAGTACGTGAGGAGTCACTGAGGAGATGGAGCTGGGCTCTGTTCTGAGGTGTACAGTGGGATGAGAGGCTGGCCAAAAATGGAAAAGTAGGATGATCCCACTGGACAGAAGGAAAAAAATAAACAAATATAATTGGAAGAAGTTTCCCAGAGAGGGTTTGGAATCTCTTGCTTGTAGGTTTCACAGATCTGATTGTTCTCACCCAGCTTTTGGAGCTCTCCTCTGACCTGAAGG
>NW_005054653.1:186378-204673 GCF_000277835.1 Geospiza fortis | reverse complement strand
AAGTGAATGAAGCAGTGTAGTTTGGGATCATCTCATCTCCCTGCTTATGTTTTGACTGTCAGATACCTCTAAGTCCTGAAATTTGGAACAGTTTTTATAAGTTGGACGCTTCTTAGCTGCAGTTATTTTTAATCAAAGTTTCTAAGCAAAACCATAAACTTGTCTGCTGACTCTCTCCTGATATAAGCTTCTTAACTGTAATCCAGGTTTTTAATATAACCACAGCCAAATATATCTCTTGAAGGATGCTTTTTCTTTTCTCTTAACCAGTGCTTGTGTGCACTTGGTGCCTCCCAGGTGTGATATTAATCCTAATTGACTGTAGTTAATAAATTCACTGATTTCATTGGCATTACTTGCAGCAGCAGAATGAGGGGTTGGTGATAGTTGTAGAATATTTATTGTTCACTTTCTCTCTTTGCCTCTCAAGCTGTGTGTGTTTGTACAAGTTTCTTTTTATTCTGTGTATGAGGCAGAGGTAAAACAGCAAAGCCCTCACTTCACTTGGTCAATCTACAGCTCATTCCCACCCCGTGTTTAATGTGAAATATTCTTATCAGTACACTAAATTTCCTTTAAACACAACACTTTTTCACTAAAATGTCTTTTACAACAATTAGGGGTTTGATGGGTGGGTAGTAAAATGGGCATTTAATTGGAGGATTTTTAAATAATCCTATTATTATATAGGATATATAATATATATTTAGTAGGATTTTAATAATCCTATTATTATTAAAATCTATTATTTTAATAATAATGCTCCATCAGTAAAATCAGTGCAAGTTCTGTGAAAGTTAGATTGGAACAGACATGGCATGAGTTAAGGATGTGTTAAAGGATGGTCTGAACTGTTAGCAGAGACTAATGAAAAATAAAAGCAGCAGCTTTCTTAACATGAAAAAAATTATAAATTCACACAGGAGGAGAGAAATGCTTTGGCTGTTGGAGCCTTTTGGCAGAGTAGTTGGTGATATGGGTAAGATGTTTAATGGATGTGTTTATTTAGTAAAACTCTTCATTCAGAAATCTAAACCAAGAGACAACCTAAACCCAGATTTTAGGTTTATTTTTAAATACAATTTATTTCAATTGAGCTTAATAGCTTGCCAGGTTGAGAGTCCAATTGTCTGCATTTTATTGTCAAATATTAGGTTAATTTGGTGTACTACATTCCATTATCTGATACTTTAGAGCCCTAATCCTGTTTGACTTTGAAAATTCTGTTCAGTAGTTATTTATCTGTTATTTTGAACTTGTGTGCAGTGGGAAGAAAACAAAGCTCTGGTGTGTAACTTCATTAAATTTAAAATGGGGAAACACACGTGGTGACAGCCACAAAGTTTTGTACTTCTAAATTTTGAATTCAGTGAACTTAAGAACTCATGTCAAACATGCAGCAAGCGTGTGTTTGATGTGAAAATGGTGTTTTAGACTCTTTGCTCTGTTTCCTTGCTCAGAGCTGCAGTCTGACTGCTCTGTGCTGATAACAGGGAGAAGAACTGAGCTGACAGGCTGCTCTATCTTTTCATTTTCAAAGTGGTCCATCCTGAGCAGTGCTCTGCATCAGCTCTGCCCTTTGCCTTGCTGATGGAGGCAGTCTGTACACATGGATTTTAGACCACAGTCTGCAGTGAATAATGACAATTGCATTTTTCTCCCTCAAAGCCAGTGGTGTTTGCATGGGGCAAGGTCTGTGTGTCCATAACACTGATATTTGTTACTGCAACACTGAGAAAAAAAACACAAAATCCAATTTGATTATTTGGGTTTTTCCAGTTCAAGATGAAAGGCTTCAAAACTCGGGAAGTTGTTGATTAATCCACCTCTGAGTCAGTTAACAGTGTTTAACACATGAGAAGGAAATTTACAGTAATTACGAACCTCAAAATTAGGGGAACAAGCCCAAAAGGGCACAGAGCTTTCTGCCGGCACAGGTGAGTTTCTGAAGCCTCACACATTTCAAGAGGGGTATTTTGATACCTGATCAAAGATCAGCTGAGTTTGAAATGCAGATTGCTTCAATAATAAGCACAGGACATGTGCTTTGAGGGAAAACCCAAATCCCTGAGATGCATTAAAAAGAGAGTTGAAAAGAACAGATCTGGTCCCAAGTATCAATAACACCAACATAAATTGGCAGGGTTTGGCTTGTATACTCACAGCATAATTTGACAGGAAGACTGTGCCCATGCCTGTTTCAATAATTATTATTAAATAGTATTTTCCTGCTTTTCTGTTAGGTTTTACTGATAGCACAGCTTTTTTGTGATCAGCACTCCAAGTTTCAAGACATTTTTGTTTGCTCTTGAATTAAGATCTGTGTAGCAGTTTGTTCTGGGGAATCAGACCTCTCTAGAGTATTTTCCTTTGGGATAAGTCTTGTTGTTTTAAGTAAATGAGCTTTTGTGTGTGTCAGGAAGATTGCATGGCGATTTCTCTGTAGAAACTGATTAAAAGCGAAGGAATCACTACAATTGCAGACTCATAGTATTTTTAAAATATTATGAATATTCAATATAAAAGATAATATTTTAATTATTAAATAACTATTAAATTAATATATGCTATTAAATATAGCGTTTTAATATTTAAATTTATGATTATTTAAAATATTATTTTAAAAATGTTTAAATATTATTTAAATATTTACTTATTTTTGATGATTTACTGAGTAGGGCACTAAGCTGATAAGGACCTGGATTCTCTCTGCTGTTCAGCTGATTGTCTGCTCTGTGTCCTTGAGCAAGTCCCTTCCTCACACTTGGTTTGGCATGTCTGCTTGGATTATGAACCCATCAGACCAAGGCTGCGTCCTGCCATGTGGCTGGAACAAAGGGTTTGATTGTGTTCTCAGTCAGGCTTTCTGAGCACAAGCAGCACCCTCAGAACACATTTGTGCTTTTTCAACCAATGCATGGAAGCTGCTGAGTGAACCATGAAGGTGCTGAGTCAAGGTGGGGAGAGCAGGAGGGAAATGGTTGGTTGGAAGCACAGCACTTCAGCACGTGTGGTGTGTCCTGAGATTCTGAAAGTACCCAAGGCTTGGCTTCACTGAAGGAAACCAGGCCATTGGCACTTGGGTGATAATATTTAATCTTTCAGTAATTCTAAACCCTTGGTCTGTGGGTGTGCTCAGGCAGCTGTGGGGGTATCTGAAAACCTTTATTCTGTTTCTATTAGAATAACATGAAGTCATAGCCTGGTTTGGGTGGGAAGGGACCTTACAGATCAGGGACCCAACCCTGCCATGGGCAGGGACAGCTCCCACTGTCCCAGGTGCTCCAAGCCCTGTCCAGCCTGGCCTTGGGCACTGCCAGGGATTCAGGGGCAGCCACAGCTGCTCTGGGCACCCTGTGCCAGGGCCTGCCCACCCTCACAGGGAACAATTCCTGCCCAATATCCCATCCATCCCTGCCCTCTGGTGCTGGGAAGCCACTCCCCTGTTATCTTGTCAAGCACCCTCTGGAACTTGATATATCTAGAACTTTCAGAGCCAAGCAGTAGGGGCTACTGTATTAACAAACAGTTATTGAATGATCCCAGAACATGGTTTGTCCCTTTTAGTCAAAGACTGGAAATTAGCGTTCTGAAACAGAATGATCATTTGAAAAAAACACCACATTTTTCTTTTAAATTCACTTTCTGGTCACTTTGCTATGGGTGCTGGAGGGCAGTAAGAAAGGAAAAAAGCTAATGAATTAAGACACCATTGAAGATTGTGAATGTAATTATTTTAACAGTTATAAGTCTCTTCAGTCTCATGACTTTGAGACAAAGGAATAATGTAGATTTTCCCTATTACTCTGAGCAAGAAAATCCATGTAGAGCTGAGGTTAATGATACTGGGTGTGGTGGGGGCTGGTGGGAAGGGATCCCTTTTTTGCTCTCTGTTACTTTCTCTCCTTTTTAGTTGATGATTTTTCTTCTTTCCTGCATTGTTTCCCTTCCCCCTTTTCTCTGATCTACTGAAGAAATGTAATCTTTTGAGCCTTTCTCAAAGAAAATAGAGCTAAAGCTGTATTTAATATCCAATACAATCCCAAAGACAGCAGCCTGCGCTGTATTAAAACTGCAGTTGTGTGCCTGTACCTCTGTGCTTGCCTGTTAGATTTGGAGGGTTATATATGAGAATATGAGGCAGCTTCAGGACAGCAGATGAAATGCAGCTCTAATTGTCTGTGATCAATTGGAAGGATGTAGGTCAAGTAGAAACTGCATTTTTGAGCTTTCTCATCTTGTCTCCTGCCTTTGTCTAATACAGTAGTGCTTGAAAGAAAATATCAAGCACAAGCCCAAGGCTCTTAAAAATATTCATTTAGTTTGTAGAGAAATGAAGCTTTTTCTCAGATTCTCCCGGCAGTCTGAGTTTGTATTGTTGATTTCACTTGTTTTTATATTTTCATTATTTCATCTCTCCCTGTTTGTTAACTTGGAACCCACTTAAACTGTAATAATTGTTGCATTTCAAATGAGAATTCAGTTACTCTCCAGAACTTTGGCTTTCTCCATGGTTACCTGGCATGTCTGGTTTGGAACTTTATTGTGTTGTTTCATTTCCTAAGTCATAACCATTGATGACATCAATGCCATGAAATGATGTCAGAACATGCTGTAAATACAGCAGCAGCAGCTGAGGGTCCTGGTTCAATTTCATCCTCATTTATGGCATTGTCAGTCCTTGTTAACTGCAGCACCTTCCTGAGGGCTGGCATATGTAAGTCTGTAGGTGTGTTATTCATTTTGCATCCATCAATACACTGAGATGAAAGTGTGAGAGGTGTCCCAGTCACACTGCAGTCAGCCCTGCCAGGACAGCCTGGAGGGGAGATGTCACTACATGACAGCTCTGGGTTTATTCAAACAGCTAGGCAGGCTGCAGGAGGAGGGAGAATCAGTTTCCTTCAGATCTTCCCAGTTTTGCAGTTAACAAAGAAAATCTGTGTGCAGAAAGCCAGCACATGTAAAATTAAAACTGGCCCCTCCCATAGAGCAGAAGGTCTGACAATACAAATATAATTTAGCATTTTAATAGTGAAATTAGCATGATCTAATACCCTCAGTTTCCTTGCTTTCAGCTTTTGATAAAGCCCATTTCTCTCACAAACAACAGCCTGATAGGCCATGAATACATTTCACTTGTCTTCTTTGTGGGATGCAAGATCTACATCTTCCTCTGCCAGTGTTCACCTACACTTAATTTTACCTGTGGTTTACAGCCATCTCTGAGTCAAATATTGCATTTTTAAGTGCAGGTGTGTGGTGCTTTAAGCAGCTGAGATTTGATGCAGGTTGGTGCCTTGAAGGTGCTGCTGCAAAGACTCAACAATAAGAGAATGAGGAGAAGGGAAAATGTAGTTGCATGTAATATTTGACATCTTATGCTTTGAGTTGTATGAAGTAGCAAATTGTTCAGGTTTATTGGATGGCAAACTGCAGCTGAGCTCTTTAAACATCCCATGATCTGCTACAAAACAGCTGCAGGAAGGTTGTTCTTTTTGAAGTGCTGCAAGTTTGTATGTAGAAAAATGTGTGTTTTTCTTTTCACCCCTGGGAAGGAAGTCATTCTTTCAGCTGGCACACCCTTGCCTGGTTCCTCAGGTACCTGTGCAAAAGCCAGGCTGAACTCTCCCAAAAGGCTGTGAAAGCTGGATTATTGTTTCCATTTGTGTTATGTTGTCATGTTCCACTGTGGGGAACTACAAGGAGTTATTTTGAAACAGATGGTCTGGGATGAAATTAAGTAAAACAACATTCAAGATAGCAGTACAGAAATGTGAAAAAATAGAAGTAAAAGTAGTTTAGCCAAAAAAAAAAAAAAAAAAAAAAGAAGAGGGAATTACCCTACTAAAGAGGACTAGAAAAGACAGAAAAGGAGGAAGGAAAAATGAAGCGGCAATGGGGAGAGAGAGGGGCAGACAGAGGAAAATCAGGTGTTATTCCAAGAGGGCTGGAGAGTGCCTTGTGATTACAGAACATCTCTGGAGGAGGGCAGTGTCCTGCTGGCTGCCTGACCCAGGTGAGGTGGGAAATGGTTGCCAGGCAAAGCCTCCCCAGACACAGAGACAAGGCTTTCTCCCATCTTCTGCAAGTGCCACCCATGCCCTACATGCCTCTGACAGCCAGTATTGAGACAGAAATTAGGGTTAACTTCTCCTCACACTGAGGGAAGCCATCCCTGTTGAAGGGGGGGTTGTCCTGCACTAGGAGCTGTGTGGTTTATTTCTCATGGGACTGTCTGAGCACCTTCAGGAGGCCACTGGAGAAAAAGTAACAGAGAGCTGTCGCAGACATCTCTTTGTGAAAAATCCTTTCTTTAGGATTTTTCCTTCTGAGAAGCTGTGGCCTCAGAGATAGACGTAAACAATAGGTTATCTGCTGCTGTGGAATGCAACAGGTCTGTCTGGATTGGCCCAGCTTGGATGTTTGTGGTTGACGGCCAATCCGGGACGGAACTCTCTCAGACAGAGTCCAAGAGAGCTGCCTTGTTATCATTCTTACTTTTCTACTCTTAGCTTAGGTAGCAGCTTCTGGAAATCTCTCCTTCCTTTTTTTGTAGTATAGTTATAATGTAGTATATATATATATATATATATGTCATAAAATAATAAATCAAGGCTTCTAAATATGGAGTCAGATCTGCGTCTCTTCCTTCATCCCAAGAACCCTTGTGACCACCGTCACAGAGAGCACCAAAGGGATCCCTTCCCACCAGCCCCCACCACACCCAGTATCATTAACCTCAGCTCTACATGGATTTTCTTGCTCAGAGTAATAGGGAAAATCTACATTATTCCTTTGTCTCAAAGTCATGAGTCTGAAAGAGACTCATAACTATTAAAATAATTACATTCACAATAGAGTCTTAATTCATTAGCTGTTTTCCTCTTACTGCCCTCCAGCACTCATAGCAATGTGCATTCCCAGGGGATGAGGGATCCTGCAGTGGGGTGCAGGGACATGCTGGGAGTGAGGAGGGCTCGTGGATGTGCAATGGAACACTGAGGGAGTGTCCAGGTCTCAACAGCTGTCACTGTGCATGATGTGAATCCCAGGAGCACCTGCAGGGATGATCCTCCTTGTCTTTCCTGGAGCTTGGTTTAGCCTTGGTTACAACTCTGTTATTGAAGTCAATGATAAATCCAGAAGGACTTGTGGAGAGGAAGGAACCTGCATGTGTTATTCTCAGCCAAATACTTCCCTAAATGCATGATTTCAGGGAAAAGGCAGCAAGTTACACCATATTTTTGGGCTTTTCACTCACTTGACAGGAGTGGTTTATTTAAAGGTCTGCTCTGATTTGTGTAAATGTCCATTTTGTAAATAAATTCCCAGAAACCTAATGTCACTGAAAATTGGGGAGAAAATAAAACCCTCTAGCACTATTTTTGAAGTGATAGAGAATCAGGCATTACTTTTTGTGGCAAGGATGTGCCAAGGAAAATACTCCAAATACACATTTTTGCAGGATTTTCCCCCAAACTTTATACAGCCCAAACCCATAGAGATGCACTGGTCCAAAGTTCATTGGTCTAGGGATGAGCAACCCCTGGGAATTCAGTTCCCATTGGGTCTGAATCTCCTCACTCCAATGTTAATTAGATCTTCAATCTTTGATTTCTTATCAGTATTTTGATTTCTTATCAATCTTCTCTGGCCCAGATGTCTCCAACTGTGCCAGAGGTGGCAGCTGAGGGCAGATGTTTGTAGATGGCCACTGATATTCCCTTAATGGCTTTTTATTTTTCTGGGCTGCTCCCAGTCTGTTGGTGTGTTCAATCTGTCTCCTTAGAGCGATGCTACACCTCTTAAAAAAAACCTAAAGAAAATTCCTTTCCCCAAGGAGAAGTCAAGCCTAGCTAGAGAGACAACATAACACTTTAAAAGTTATACTTTTTCCAACACTAATGCTATGGATTTTTTTGATTTCCCAAAACAAGGTGCTGCCGTGGGGTCAAATGGTATAGCCAGGGTGCTTTGTTCTGTAGGGGGAATCTCAGTTAACCTCCATTTCCTCTTCAGAGCTGACAGAATTACCTGGGTTGTGTGCAGTGGGGCTGTTCTCTTAGTGATGGGAGTTCTTAAAATGGTGCAAGCTCCTAATTATTAAAACTTTGCTTGGAGGATGCGGAGCTATGCCTGAGCCCCGTGCATTTATTCGATTACAATCTGAATCTGTATTACTTGAAATAAAAAGATATTTCTTAAGCATTGCATAAAAGTTGGAGGGTTTTTAATTCTGAATGCTGAAGTATTTAGCACATGAGAGTATTAATGAGCCAAACTATTCAGCACCTTAGGGCAATGTATTTTTTATTGATCCCAATTCTACACTATTATTGTTGCTTAATGAGGAACTAATGTAATTTCTACTGAAACCACATGGTTGTTAAGTAGAAGAACTGATGTTCAGTTTCCCTTGTGACAAAATATGCTCTCTTCAATTAAAATCCAGGAAGTAAAATTAATACCAATGTAAAATTTTGCAAGAATTAACATCAAGACTGAAGCATTTTATTATGTGTATAAATTACTTGGATAATGAGATTGAAAGCAAGTTATTGGAGTATCTGGGCAATCCACGAGTTCAATGGAGACCACTTAAATGGGGAAATCTGTAGAGGCAGCAGAAAGAATGGGATCTCCCTCATCCTTCTACCTGGCATTTTCTTTTCCATTCAGTTCCTGCTAAGAACAGGTCTGAACCCACCTAACATTGAGCAGACCAGTGTTGCTATAGGACACGAAAGAGCACAAGCACACAGCGCTGCTCTCAAGGTGAAGAAAAAAGGGAAGTTTATTTTCTGACTCTAACATTATGAGTGACAGTGGATTGGAGGGTGACAGTGCCACCTCTCCAATGACACTGGACAGACTAACAGTCTATCAACTTTCTCTTCTATAAAGGAATGCAAAACAATGAGTTATTTACTCATTGAAAGAAAGTGCGTGAGAAAGTTTGCTGCAAGAATGTCAACATCAGAAGGCTTAGAAAATCTTAAAAAATCAGGGTGACAGACCAGCAGCAGAAAAGAAGATTTACACAGGGACAAACAGCCCTGGTCAAAAATTAAGCTCAAATGTTTGGTGTTCTGGACTGAAAATTACCAGAACAAAGCATCCATTTCTGGCTCCTGTTCATTGCAGAAAGGGAAAGGGTCTTTGGCACTGCTTGGGTGGATCCCATTTATCTCACAGAGAGCAAACCTAAAGTGTGAGACCTGCTGTTGAAATGAAAGAAAGAGTCACTTGGGTTAGAAAAAACCTCTGGTGGGCTCTTGCCCTTTGGCAGGACAGGACCCTGTGTTTTTCCCAGTAATTGGGGTCTTCTTTTGTAACCATGGATTTTCAGAGAGGATGGAGAGCACCCTGAGAATGATTTTGGCCATTCCCACAGCCCTCTGACCCACCCCTCTGGTCCCACAGCCTTGTCTGAGCAGCTGCCTGCAGTGCTGTGTCTTCTGTGGGTCATGCCTGGCTCCTGAAATGAGCTGAGCTCCTGCTGCAGGGCACTGCTGCCTCTGCACAATCCCATTTCTGCCCCAGCTGGCTGCTGTGGGCTGGGCAAGGAAGGAACATCTGGGCCACTGTGTCACACCAAGTGCCAGAGAATTGCAGTGAGGGGACCTCAGTCTGCTCACTGCCCAGCTGTGGCCACTCAAAAGTGAAAAACTAAAATGAACACCGTAAGGGAACGAAATATTCATTAAAGCAGACAAAAGATAAATCTCTCTATTATTTAATATAAAGAATTAGGCTTCATTAGGTGCAGTAGCAATGGCTCTTCTCTCCACCCTTCATGGTCTCTTTCCTCTTGGTGCTTTATTTGCTTGGCCATGGGGTTGTTTTCTCTTCCCTTTCTGATGTGCAAAGCAGAACAGCTTTTACAGGAGCAGCAGAGAAAACCTGGAATTACCAGTGGCAGGCAGCATGAGGAATTGCTGTCAGCCAGAGCAGAGCTGTCAGTGGTCTTGTGCCTCCAAGCTGGAATTCATCCCTCTGATTGCCCAGCTGCTCACTGGGAGCTTATTCCCAAAGTGGTGTGGGCTGAGCATAAAAACCCACATAAATTTCCCTGTTTAAAGGCACTTAACCCCAATGACCCCCTGAGCTAATTGAAATGGGGCTTGCCCCAAGTGTGGCCCAGCAAAATCCCTGAAAGGATTCGTTATTTTTCCACATCTGTCAGTTTGATCAGCAATGTCATGTCCCTTCTGCTCTTCTACTGGGATAATTCTTTCCCCCAAAAGTAAAATGAATAAGCCATAAACAGGGGTGAAACTGGGTGCCCAAATCCCTTGGGAAGCTCAAAAAAATCTCAGAAAAAAATGTATGTCTGGAATTTGTCAATTTTCTTGCAAGATTGATCTTGTAGCTGTTCTTTCAAGAAATGGTGAAAAACAATGGATCTGCTGCTGGGTTTGTGGGTTTTTTTTTTTTGAGGTATGCTGGTATTTGTTTATTTTGGTATGATTTGAGAGAGAGGGCACCTTCTCAATGGAAAACAAATGCAAATAGCTGAGAGGATTTGTATCTCTGGTCAAAATGTCCTGGTCTTGAAGCTCCTGAAACAGCAGTAGTGGAGAGACTTTCTCTTTTTAGCTGCTAGAGAGAAACCCTGATAGGTAATGATGAGACGTGCAAGGTTAGCTCCTGCCTCAGTAAAAAGGAAAATTTAGAGTTTAGGTAAAAGATTTCCTGAGTTCAGAGGTGGGCTGAGCTCAAAAACATGTTTGTTTGTTTGTGTTGAAAGCGGTAATTGCTCTGCAGTGTTGTTCTAGTGAGCGCCTACAGAAACTGCAGCACTTTCAGGAATCACTCACAGCAATATTCTGCCACACTCTCATTTTTAAATTTTTCCCCTTTATTTGTACACTTAATGTGCTCAGCAGAACTCCTGCTCATTTCTGCACTGTATTTTGGAGTGGCACTCTCCTGCCATGCATAATGGGAGATGCCCATTGTGGATCACTTGCAGGAGGATGTAATGACTCAGAGATAGTGTGAGGTGCTTTATTGCATGCTAATTCAAATTACTGCAGCGTAATGATAATTGCTCCTTTATGAAAAGGACCCCAAGTGCAATCTAAATGAATTCCTAGCCTCAGAAAACAAAGGGTAGTGCTGATTGGAAGAAAAACAAAACCCACAGCAAACTTGAGTTGGCGGGTCATGAGTGGGAGTTTTTTCTTTCTGAGATTCTTAAATTGAAAATAATTGTAGTTACTAGAAAAAATGCCCAAGGGCCAGGAGGGAAATGTTGAGCTCTGCTCAGAATAACACAAAAAGAGTTGAAAATAAAGATCTTGTATGTCCAAAAGCTGCCAATCATGCTTTTAGCATTCAGTTTCTCTGCTATCTGTTCTTCCTCAGAAATTATCTATTTACTGCTGAATGCCATTTTCTTGTCAGCATCCCAACCAGTTAAGAGGCTGACAAATCATCTAGTTAATTGACTTGGCTTTGAGATGAGCAGCAGATAATGCAGATACTCACCACATGCCCCTGTCAGTCCATCCCACCGGGGTGAGCAGGAGGAGCTCAGCCTGCACAGGCACCACAGCAGGGCTGTGCCGGCACATGTGGGCACCAGTTCTCTTCTCCTGCTTAAATTATCAGCAGTTTTGAGAGATTGTGCATGTGAGCATGGCTAATTGAAGTTGCAATGATTATACATAACACAAAGTACAATAAAGGTGTTTTCAAAGTAGGTGTAAATTAGGGTGGCTCAAGTTCTAATGAACAGCTTGGAAAGGACAAGAATGGTGGAAAGGGCTGTGAAATTACTGGAGTTATTATTATAACTGTGTTACTGGTGCAGTAACACTGCGGCGCTGTGGTCTGACGGAATGGTCCTGGTGCCACCCTTTCCATGTGGGGTTTCAGGGGCCCTGGGCCAGTCTGACTTCTCTGTGCTCACTGAGGATGGGCACTGGGAGTTTTTCCTGTCACAGCTCCACACTGGGCGTTTCTGGTATTTCCTTGTTTGCCTTTCCAGCGTCTCCATCCTTTTCTTTCTGGCCTGGCTTGTCTCACTGTTTACCCAGCTTTCCCCACAGGGTCTGAAAATCTTTTGGTACTTGGTTTGCTCTTCAGTTTTTATTTCAGATTCCCACCTTTCTTTCTGTTCTAATTTCTTCTCTCCATTTTTTTTCTAAAGTATCACACTGTGTGGCATTCACATTCTCTGAAAAAATCTATTTGCCCAGGATTTTTCTCTTGGGAAGCCGAGAGGCCTCTGAGAAAAGGAAAAAAATTCTTATCTCGTTTGCTTCTCCTGTGTTGTGCTCATGTGGAATGTGTTTGGAGATTGTTTACCCACAGGTGATTGTTCCATTGGATTCTGCTGTGAGTTGTTTTCACTCTTTGGCCAATCAGGGCCAAGCTGTGTCAGGACTCTGGAAAGAGTCAGGAGTTTTCATTATTATCTTTTGAGCATCCTGTAAGGATCCTTGCTGTATTCTTTAGTATAGTATAGTATTCTTTAATATAATATAGTATCATAAAGTAATAAATTAGCCTTCTGAGAACATGGAGTCAGATTCATCATTCCTGCCTTTGTCAGGGCATCCCTGCAAATACAATAACACTGTAATTACAGGAGGTGTAGCTGCAGACTAAAGTTGCTGTATAATATTTTGTATTTGCTTTTGTTACAAGTCTCAGCTGAAATCTGTGTTTGCACTCTTGTGTGTTTAATGAGTTACCTCTCTGCTGCTTGCCTGCCTCAGGATATCCAAGCCTCCTTTCCTTCTGTTGGTTTTCTCTTTTTAAGAAGTAGCACAATGCTCTTTTCTTGAGAAAGTTTAATCTTTGCTGTGGTGAAGTTGATATTTACCCAGAATAAGCCAGAAGAAAACCCTGTTTAGTGGCAGTGTAGCCATGAGTGTGGTCAGGCTGCTTTTGCCCATTTTCCCCAAGGAGCAAAAACTTTTTTGGAAGTAGAGCACCTTGAGAAGCTGAATGTGTTGGCCTTTGCTAAAGGCAGACTTCTACATTCACCCTTCATTGGAGAAGATGGGTATTTGTGGTACTGGTGTTTATCTCACACAGCTTTGAAATGGGCTTAACCAATGTGATGTGGGGAAATGCAGGAACTGTTCAGAGAAATCCCTCAACTTTGTCTCATTGTGTAAGCCAGTTTTACTTGTTTTAGTGGGTCCTGTCTGTTTTTTCTCCCTTATCCATAAGCTATTGTTAGCCCTGGGATCTTTGAGGCATTTGAGTGCTCCTTGCAGTGGATTGCAGCTGTGGGTCTCTTATTGACACTGGCTCCCAAACCTGCTGTGCTCTGCGTGCTGCCTTTGTGTTGCGAGTTTGGCATTGATTTTATTTTAGTGACAGGCTGTGCTTTGGTTTAGGAAATGGCATCAAATGTCAGGCTTTGCCTTTTCCCCATACCTGAGCAATCATGTCTGGAATTCATAAAGAATTTCAAATTTTCTTGTGTGATCAAGAGATGAAGCTGTGAGATCCTGTAGCCTCCTGTTTAGCTCTCTAATGACATTATCTTTGCTACCTTCCAGGGAGAGAGAAAGCCCTACAGCAACAAAATACCTGGTCCCTAATGCTATAGGAACGAGTCCCCAGTCCTTGGAAACCATGGAGGGAGGCAGCAGGGCAGATGTGGAAATGGTGTTTAACACTGGCATTGGAGTGCTGTGGGGTGGAGAGAATGCTGCACGCTGCTATGTTGTACTGAAATTTTTAAATTAGACATTTAACTTGTTAGAGACCAAATTTCTCAATAGAATAATTGGGTTTTTTGAGCACTTTTTGCTGTTTGTTCTGTGTTGGAAGGCATGGAAAATGCTGCAGAGTATGTCTGACCTTGCTGTAGCTGCCTTTGGGTCCCAACAAGCAGTTCAGCTGCTATTTATGTGTGAAACTCCAAAGAAAAAAGGGTGTTTCAGAAGTTTCTGACCACTTGAATGAACCACCCAGCTTACATTGAGACTAAAAGGATGAGCAAAGACCAGGCTTGCTACTTAACTTCGAAAATCTGTCTGTATGGAATTTTAGTTGTTGATAAATGTTACATGGTGTGGGGGGAATGCAACAATTGTGTGACTCAACAGAAATTGTTTCTGGCCTCCCTGGCTGCTGTGTTTGCAGTGCAAAGTGCAGAACCTGAATGTGCTGTGTTGGTGTATCGAGTCTGAATTTTCTCCTTGGGCTTTTAGCATCCCATAATGAATATTTCCTATACTCTCACTCCTAGCCCACCTTATGATTTCTCTGGGGAAATGACTCAGTGGCAGAGAAGCCCTGTGAAAATAGTCACTGTTGTAGAAGCACACAGGGAGGTGGGTAGAGGCAATCCAAGGGCAGGAAAGGCAGAACTGGCTGGGGGATGCCAGCCTTGCCATGGTACAGTGGGCACTCAAATCTGAGGTAAATGAGAATATCTTTCAACTGGTTCTGCATGCAATAACTGGGATTTTAAACATGCACAGAATCACTCCAGCCTGAGAGAGATGGCTGTGATTCACCAATCACAGCTGTGGGTCTGAGTGACCTAGAGGGTTCTGGCACTGCACTAATGTGCAGAGGAGGGGGAGATTCCCTGGAGCTCCTGGATGTCCTGGAGATGTCCTGGAGCTCTAGCACCAAGTAGATCTCTCTGTGTCCCAAATGTGATATTCCACCAAGTGGGATCTGTGCAAGGCTTGGCTGGAGCCATCAGGCGTCTCCACATCCAGAGAAGTGAATTGAATGAAAGTACATTTGTATGTGGGTTTCCTTTATTGTGTTAAAACCCTAACCAGGCTGATACTGCTTTTCCTCTGTTTTGCAAGCTGTAGGAACTTACTGACCTTTATCAAACATGGAAAGGTTAAAATTGAAATCAGGGGAACCAGGAACAGATTATGGGACGAGCTGATCTGCTGTGTGCCATTAGTGAGCATGGGTCTCCTCTGAGTCACCTGAGAACTTGTAAAAGCTCCACTCAAACCTTTCAGGAAGCAAAAGTCCATTGCTTCTTTTTTATTTTTAAATTTTGATTTTTTTTTATTTTTAAGGAGGAAGCAGGTAGTGGAGCCACTATAAAATCTGGAGACAGTTTTTGAAATTTATTTTATTATTCATCCACTTATTTGTCCGTGCCCTGATACTTCCTGATTCCAGAAAAGATCAAGAGAGGGGAGTGCCAGAATGTGTTCAGAGGGAAGTTAATGCATTATGCAGGAGGTTTCAGCAGACAGTTCAGACATTTAGGAGTCTTAGAGTAGAACTAAGCTGCTAAAGCACACTGAGCTTGCCGAGCCCGGTGGGTGCAGTACAGCAGCCTGTCATGCTAAGTGCCACATTAAATTCCTTTGAATTTAAATAATGGCCTCCAACCTGCACTTTTCAGGTGTTACCACCAGGTTTCCTCAGAAATATTTTCCAGAATGCTGTGTAACAGGACATGGTTTGGATCTTTATGTGATGTTGTACAGAAATATTTTCCAGAATGCTGTGTAAAGGACACAGTTTGGATTTTTGTGTTGTTGTTGTTGTAGTTGAGATACAGACAATACAAAGCAACACACTCCATTTTCAGAAGGCTTCAAACTGGTTTTATTCCAGCATGCATGCTTTTCATACATTCTTACAAAGCTCATAAGTTCACACTTTACTCATTGGTCACAAGAGACAAACAAAGCGCTCATTGGAACAGGCAGTTGCAGGTTTCTCTCATTTATCCTTGTTTCTTTCTTGGTTTCTACGTCAAAGGGAATTCACTGTAGAACCTCTCCCACATGTTGTGAGGTATCTCTTTCTTTTTTCCTTGTCCAGTGAAGTGGGAGAGCCACAGTTCCAGACCTTCTCTTCCTGAATATCCATATTCACTTCTGACTGATTCCTCAGGCTTGCACTTGTGTGATCCAGGCGCTCCCAAGGGAGAGGTGGCTGCTGGACTCAGCTCTGTTTGATTAGTCAGAGATTTAACCAGTATAAAAATTGTTTCATCCACAATTTAGGTTGATTTAATGCTTTGACATAGATATATATAAAAGAAAAATGCACCTAGTGTATATTTTAACATAAAGTTTCTACAATACTTGTAATAATAATCAATTCTTGTCAGTGCTAACACACCTGTATGTAATTAATTTTTTCTGTGTGGAGGAATTGAGGCATGGAGGTGATGGTTGCTCTCCTTGGCCACATCAGGTGTCCAGAGTGTGCTCAATCAGGGATCTGTGGCTCACACTTGGATCTTTCATTCTCCATCCTGGGCATTGAGGAAATCATCAATTTTCCTCATCCGACTGAAAATGCTCAAAGGGTTGGAATAACAGCACTGCCCGTGTTGTGGGGTGGTTAATTGTGCATTCAATTTGAACAATCTAAGTGGAGAAGAATTCTAATAAAGAACAATTCCATTCTGAAGACTTTGCTCTTCCTCCCTCCAGTTTTGGTGATCAAAGCACTTTGTCACTGGTGGGATAAGGGCTATAAAAGATGACAGTCTTGCCATTATGAAGAAAATATTTCCTGTTAGACAGTTTATTGCTAAAATGCAGCTCTAACTCTGTAATAATTGATTATGAATGTTCCTTTTATGAGCTGTTAGAATTGGTAATGCAGACATTATGTCTGGAATGAAAATATTTTAGCATTTCTAAATACAAATCTGGATCAAAATCAGGACTGGAGTAAAGATTTCACTATTCCTCATCACCTTTTATCCTTGGTGAAATTTGTGAAAACTACTCATGAATTTCTGGACACAGTGCCCAACTATTAAATCCATTTCTTCCAATATTTTATCAGATGTGGCCACAGTTCCTGTGCTGTGTCCCAGCAATAAGAGATGGTAATTCTGAAGCCTCATTTGGTGCAATGACCTGGCATTTTTGGTGCTAATAGTTGCAGTTTTGATTTCCTGATGCTACCTATTGCTGCATGGGTACACAAAAATATTTGAGTGTTTTATGGATACAGCTGTATTTAAGTTTTGTGAGCAGGCATGTGATGAAGAGCTGATCTTCCTGTATGCTTCTAGAAACAGTGGGTTTTATTTGGATCTGTATGGTGGTTGATTTTTTATATGTAGGGATTGTTTTGAGTCCACTAAGTTACTGAAACAGTTCAAGAATATCGCCAGTCGGGGGTTATGTGCAAATCACCAGCAGGACAGGACTGCTGGGAACGTGCCTTGAGCTGTTTGATTTTCCAGCATCAGTCTCATTACCTGGTTCTGACAATGGGAAGATGCCATCAGCTCACATCCCAGGCAGCAGACAAAGAACTCAAAGTTACAACTTACTTTTTAAGTTTTTTGACCAATCACACAAAGCAAAAACACATTGACAGTAGTTCTATCCAACCACTATAAGCACACAAACCTAGTTCTGTCCAACCACTATAAGCACACAAACCATCAGTTAAAACAATACTTGCTTATTTCAAATACAATACCTTGTAAGCCTTAAAACACAATGCACAGAGCTCCATTATTAAGCTTTAAACTTCCTAACATCTCACTAGATAAACTTTTCTGTAGCTTAAGGAGTTATTCTAGCCAAGCATTAATACACAGACCATTGTTCTATTTGTCCTTACTTTTCTACATTTTACATAATTTTTCTGCTGGCCAATCTCATGGCTGCTGCTTAGCTCCAATCACAGTTCTGCTGTCTCTGAGGCCTGCCTTTTGCAGCTTTCCTAAAACCCTCTGATTTTATGGATTCCCACAATGAACAGAGTTGTAAGGTCTTTTTTTGCCTTGGAGAGTTAACTGTGGATGAAAGGCAGTAAAGATGATGTTTGTTTCTGGCTCAGCACGGTCCTTTTCCCCCCACATTCCATTCCCCACATTTCACTCAAATTCACTCATTTGTCTTTGACTTTGCTCTCCATGTGTCCCAGAGCAGTCCTCCGGTTATTCCACGGCTCTGGAAATTCTGACCAGCATGTTCTGCCACTGGAAATCCCTAGCACTTCCAAATCCCCATTTTAGCCGTGCCCTGTGGTGTTCATCCTCATAACCCTTCCAGGACTGCCAAAGACCACCCCAGAAATGAAGGAGTTTGTTAATTAACAAAGCCCTGACCTAGGACAAGGTGACAGCCTGAAGTGCTGGGTGCTGGTTGTGTGGGGAGGAGGAGGAGGCAGCAGCTGCTGCACAGGGTTTGGGCACAGATCTGAGGCAGGAGCTCCACATCTCCCAGAGCTGCTCCCAGTCTCATTCAGACTGACTGGTGTGGGTTGGAAATATCTGTCCCCTGTGAGTCCTGCAGGGCCTGGGGAGCACAAACCTTGTTCCCCTGGCCCAGGAAAGCTGCAGCTCTCCAGTGTCAGC
>NW_005054653.1:145409-185967 GCF_000277835.1 Geospiza fortis | reverse complement strand
GGAATCACCTCTCCTGCCTCCCTGGCTCACTCAGGCTGCTGCCTTCAGTGGGTTGTGTGATGCTTATTTGATGTAACTCGTGTTGAGCAGTTTGTGATAAGGCTGGCAGAAGTGACCATTGAAGGGTGAAGGTGTTGAAGTTCCCTTGTAATGTTTGTTTTTTTGTTTTTTTTTTTTCCTGCAGATAAACAAGTCAGAGTGTGGAAGCTGGAGAAAGAAAAGTGTTCTGTTATTGTATTTTCCTTACTTTGTTCAAATTACTTTTGTAGCTGTTCCAAATGCTTCACTGTAGCGTTGAAATTATTGGATTTGATGCTGCCACAGTGGAATAGGATTCTGGAATAATTCCCATTTTTTGAAACAATCCCTACTCAGGCTGTTTATTTCAGCACTAACCTGTCTACTCTTTGACTCATACTCTAGATGTACTGCTTATAAGCAATCAAACCAAGAATTGCAGATAGTCTGTGAAAAGCAATTTTCAATGTGAGATTTCTTCTCTCTACTCCAGACCTTTTGACTCAGTGCAGGGTTTTATGAACAGAGCAATTATTTATTTTCACAATGGGGTTCCATTATTAATCCAACCAGTTTAATTTCCTGATTTTACTCCAACAAGAGAAAATAATTTAAATTGTAGAGATGAGCAGTGCCACCCCAGGGGCCAGCACTGAGTAGATTCCTGCGCTGTAGATGACAGCCACATTCTTGTACTCATCTCTTATTTCTAAGTGAAAGGGTTTGCATGTGCTTAAGCAAATAAAATCTCTGAAGTCTTTATTTTTATTGCTATTATTTATTCTGATCTAGGTAATCACAGTTTGTCTCCACAAAATGCAATAGCTATAAAATAGTCAATGAAGTATTTGCTTCTTGGCAGGAGCTGGCTACAAATGTGATGGATGAAGCACAGTGTAGCTGGCACCCAGAGAAATGCAGGAAGCTGCTTCCTAGAATACAAAGGTGGTTTTTAAGGGCTTGGGAATCAGCTGGATGGATGATGGATCCCCCCAAACACCCAGGACAAAGGCAGGGCTGGGCTGGCAATGTGCACCACACAGACATCCACTGCCTGAGGTGCTTTCACTTGTGGGTTTGAGCTCCAGCTGGGAATGCAGCTCCCAGGGTGGGGCTGCTCCTCTTGGAGCTGCCAGCCAGGGCTCCCCAGGGCTCTGAGCCTCAGTGACACATGGGACAGCAGCACATGGTGTCATGAGCTCGGTAATGTACCAGGACAATCTCTAATTCACCCCAGGATGCAGCAGAGCCTTGCTTTTTATGCTGGACTAGTGTAGAATTCAAAATAGGCAGGTCTAGAAGATTGTGTCTGGAATACAAAACCCTCTTGGAATATATTCTGAAGCTGAACTCTCCATTGTGTGATGTCTGGTGATCACTCCTAATGATTTTCCTTCCAAACACCTTGTTGAATTCAACCCCTTTATTCCCTACGTTTTCTTCTTCCCTCTTAACTATGTTTTCCCCATGCAGATTCCTGCATCCTTGAACACTCTTAATGCTAGGATTTGGGGGATCTTGATGTCTACTGCTGCCAGGGATGTTTCCCCAAAATTTCAGTCCAGAAAACACATCATGTGTGGCCACAGTTCCTGGGCTGTGTCCCAGCAATAAGAGATGATGATTGTGAAGTCTCATTTGATGCAGTGACCTGGAATTTTTGGTGCTAGTGGTTGCAGTTTTGGTTCCTTAATGCTGCCTATTGCTGCATGGGTACACAAAAATATTTGAGTGTTTTATACTTACATACACTTATCACAGAGTAAAGGATAACAAAACCTCTCCATCCTTTGGGATGAAGAGTTGAACATCCCCTCTGATGTACTGGGAGAATAGTGCTCCATCTGTAATATAGTGAAGGCTGTGAAAGAAATTATGTCATCACAGAATAGCTTCATGGGTAAGTGAAAGAACCCAGAAGTCTGGACTCCTTGAAAAAAATAAAATACAAAAACTGTCATGTAAAACCCTGGAGAGAAGGGAAGTGAAATCTTCATGTTGTGAAGGCAGCAGTAATAGCATGTTCCCAGAATTGGCTCTAAATGCATTTCTGTCAGCCCTTTATGAGCGGTGACATGACGAGCAAAGCTTGGGGTTTCACAGCGTGGAGCAAACCTGGCACATCTCAAACCATTGTCCCAGAAATTGCCGGGTGCCACCGAGCACCACGGGCTCTACAGTGGGCGGCACCAGCAGGAGCAGCAGGAGCTGCGCCCGTTTGCTCCCATTCCCAGGTGCCCGTTCCAGGGCCCAGAAGCACTCTCAATGCCCAGTGCCCATTCCTATTCCCAGTGCCTGTTCCCAGGTCCGGCCGTGCTCCCAGTTCCTGTTCCTGGGTGCCTGTTCCCATTCCTGGTGCCTGTTCCCAGTGCCCGTTTCTGTTCCCCCCTGTTCCCTGGAACAGATGCATTCCTGATGCCTGGTGCCTAATCCAGGTGCCCATTCCCGGGTCCCAACGCATTCCCAATGCCCATTCCCGGTGCCCGTTCCCATTCCCGGGTGCCCATTCCCGGGTCCAGACACGCTCCCAGTTCCTGTTCCCGGGCACCCGTTCCCAGATGCGCTCCTAGTTCCCGTTCCCATTCCCCGGTCCCCGTTCCCATTCCCTGTTCCCATTCCCGAGTGCCCATTCCCAGTTCCCATTCCCGAGTGCCCGTTCCCATTCCCGGTTCCCATTCCCGGTTCCCACTCCCGGTGCCCGTTCCCAGGTCTGCATGCACTCCCAGTTCCCATTCCCGAGTGTCCGTTCCCATTCCCGGTTCCCATTCCCGAGTGCCCGTTCCCATTCCCAGTTCCCATTCCCGGTTCCCACTCCCGGTGCCCGTTCCCATTCCCAGCGCTCTCGGTGCCCGTTCCCGGCTCCGGACGCGCTCCCAGCCGGAGCCGCCGCCGTTCCCGCGACACAGGCGCCCCCTGCGGGACACGGGCGGCACTGCGGCTGCGGCCCCCGACCCGGGGGGACACGGACAGGGGGACACTGCACCGGGACAGGGGACACTGCGTAGGAACATCTCCCCTGCGGGACAGCGGGACACTCAACAAGGGACAGGGGACACTTCACAGGGTCAGGGGAACACTGCACAGGGACAGAGGACATTGCACAGCGCCATTTCCCCTGCGGGACAGGGGGACACTGCACAGGGCCGTCTCTGTTGTGGGACAGGGGGACACTGTGCAGGGACAGAGAAACACTGCACGGGGACAGGGGACACTGCACAGGCACATCTCCCCTGCGGGACAGGGGGCACTGCACAGAGCCACCATCCCAGGGAGATGGGGAGAAGAGTGCACTGCATCGGGACACTGCCCAGGGACATCTCCCCTGAGGGACAGGGGGACACTGCCCAGGGCTGTCCCAGGACAGGGTGACAGTGTACACATTGCACAGGCTGCCACCACCAGGCCCCCGAGAGCTTGGTCGCTTTGGCTTTGCCATCTCTGCCTCTCTTTGAGGTTGGTTTTGCATCCTCTGAACAAATGGGTGTCACCGTCCCGGTGATTCATTAGTGAGAGTGTCCACAGCATGGCTGTGAAATTCCTTCCCCACTTTTCAGACACTGCAGTGTTCTGGGGGAAGGTTTTCCTCGCCTGATTTATGGAATGTGGAATAATGGAGAAGAAAAACCCTAAAAAAGGGACAACTGAGAGTTCAGATGGGAATTAGGAAAAACGGAATAATAGAAACAGAGGAAAATGGAAGTAGAGGGGCTGCTAGTTTAGTTCTTCAAGTTGAGTTGACTATGAACAAAACATCTCAAAAGTATTTGGTGAGACTGAGGAGAACTGCACCTCTTTATGTAAGAAGTGACACAGTAAGGATTTCTTTGTTGTATTTTTATTGATGTATTTAGCAATTCTATAATTTTTGATACAATAATTAGAGTACTTTTACTGAGAGTAATCATGTAAGTCTGCCATCAAACTATGAGAAATGACTAAAACTCTAATGAGACTTTAGTTTCCATGGATGCCTATAAAAATAGAAGCAAAAAAGCCCTTCTGTCTTGTGAACTAAATCACTTTTGAGAGAGAACCTCAAAGCTGCTTGAGTGACTTTTGATTTGACACTGTCAGATTAGGGGAAAGCAGAAAGTATGCAGGGTTAGGAAGTCCCCTAGGGAGGGGGAGGGAGAATGATCCCAATATATCAGTTAAATGATGGCATTGTGTGCTATATCCTCATACTTGCAGAGATCAAGTGTGTGAGCTTAATCTGGTGTGAGTTGTGGTTGGGTCCATCTCTGGATAAAAGCCTCTGTGCCGCAGCTCTGGCTGCTCAGTTGAGTGTTATCCCACCTATCTAAAATATATTACTACTTCTATGCAGGCTTGAGGGTATTAACTTACTATTTGCTCTCTGTGGTTGTTCCCCTGTAACTAAAATTTGTTTCCTAAAACGTTCACAAAAAAGCATGAAGGACGACTGCTGGTAGAGACAAAGTAAATGGATTTTCTAAATGGCATTGCTTACTCATGCTGAAAGCTTTTGTGGCATTTAAGTGCTGACAGCTGATGTAAAAAATGGCCTGTAGGAACCGATTTTGAGTGTTCAAAAAGTAAGTTTTGAACTTATCCCACACCTCTGAGTTTGTGTCACACTGAGTAAAGATTGCTTGATGTGGCAAGAAAGAGCCTGAAAGTTTGCAGGTCCTGGTGCAGAAGAGAACTTTGAGACTGGGAAATGGGGGCTGAGAAAAAAGAGGAGGGGATATTTGCAGATAACCAGCATTAAATGCTCTGACAGCAGAAAGGTGACATGGTAAGGCCAAGGGTGCACCTGGCTCTGTGTCAGGCCTTGGTTGTTCCTCTCCTGGCTGCTGCTGCTGCTGTGGAATCACTCTGGGACCATTCTTTGTCATAACAACTTTATTCTGCAATCTTTTGTATAGTTTTAACTGAATTATGAGAGTTTTACTGTGCTGGGACTCCAGGGCTACAAGTTATTAGTGTTTATTTTTCCTTCTAGTGCAATTTTCAGAAGGTCCAAGCGCATGCAGGAGCCTTGGATCTTCTGAAAAGGATCTGAAAAGGATCCCAAACTTTTAGTTGGCTTAAAAAGGCACTTGGCTATTTTAGACAATTCTACTCCTTGCTCACACTGGGAGTGTGTGGGCAGATCCCTTCATGCCTGAGCACATTCAGAGGAATTAAAGTTTTGATCCAAGTAATTAGTGATGCAATATGGGACCATAAATTAAGGCAGTGATTCTAGAGCTGTTGAGATCCTTCTGGAAATCTGAATTTTAAGATGAAATCCTAAAAGGTTCAGAAGGTAAATCTGTGTACTCTGCATGAGCAGAAACATTTCCTTGCAGCCTCCCTAAGGACCAGATTTACACAGGAATTGAATGGAGGGGGATCTTGGTGAAATGGTTCTCAGGGTGACACACAGGAGATCTTTGTGATAATGAAATGTGTGTTCAAAATCCATTTTAAACAGCAGATTTCTTTTAAACAGCAGCTTGCAGGTGTGGCTCTGAGAGGCAGTCACTGTGAGTTTACCATCAGATCCATGACTGCAATAACCAGGCTTGCATGGATCATCATGAACTCTCACCAATTGTCCAGCAGTCCTGGGAGCTACAGATCCCCATCCACAAGATAATTGCTTGTGTCACAGTGAAAGATCACTGCAAAAGAAGCATTTCATGCCTTAAATAGTCAATTAATATGTGGTTTAAAGGAGCATTGTTTGTACATGACCGTGGTACCCCAGGAAAGAATTGCACCCCTTTAGTTAAAAATGAAAAATGGTTGGAAGATTCCTTAACAAAGTCAGAGCTTTGAAAAATCTCTGCAAGGTAGTTTCCCCTTCTAGACAAAGAGGAAATATTTGCCCAGCTGATCACAGCATTGGCATCACCAGCATCTTCCTGCTGCTCCTGGGTGGAATTTCCCAGCTGGGAGGGTCCTGCCTGTATGCTGCAGCCCCAAACTGGGGCACAGAGCTGGCCCTGGAGGGGCTGGGTGACACTGGAGGGCAACGTTTGGCATCACAGCATTATCACAACTCATTATTGCACAGTTTATCAAAAAGATGCTACCTAAAGTTCATTTAACCTCCAATTTATGTCTCAGACTGGGGCACTAAGGAAATACCTCTATTTTTCTAAAAATGCCAAGAGATGTTTCAGCCCTCCATGCCTCCCACCCTTCTCCTGCACCCTCGGGAGCAGCTGGAATGTGGGATGCTGACTGACTGCTGATGCCAGGCTGGATTCCTCAGCCCCCTGGGACAGCCCTGCTGTGCTGAGCAGGAGTTGCCATTCCACTTCTGGTATCTGGAGGATTCAAAGGCTGCAAACATCAGAGTCTCCTGGGAAGCAATAATTTTGGACAGCTGGCCAATCAAATTATTTTGGGAAAAACATGCATTGAAAAGGCTGCTTTAAACTCCAGGTGTGTGTCTCTGTCTTTGATGTGTTCTTGCTAATTTTAAGTGACTTTTTGAAAGTATTTTAGATAAGGATAAGTGCAAACAATATACAAACATTTGTATAAATATATAAACAATATTTAAACAATATATGTGCTCTCTGTTGTAAAAGCTAATCCTTCCAGTGGGGTGTTGGCCACAACATCAAATTGAATTTATTTGGAGGCAGGAATTATCCATGTGTTTTACTTAAACACAATCAATATAGCAGGAAAACCAACTTTAACAGGGAAATGATTTGTGTTTCTCACCACCCATGTGTGTGGTGCTGTTTTAGGTGGCACTGTGGGTAGGGAGGGAAGGATGGCAGCAGGTTTGTCTTGGGGCAGTTTTTTGGGCTCAGGTGAGTGGAGCTCTCTGAACACTCATTTGAGCATCACAGATCAAACACCAGCCCCCGCCTGCAGCACAGGTGAGCTGTGTCCTGTCCCTATTCCTGCAGCCCCAGGCAGGGAGGAGGCAGCAGCAGAGTCCATAAACAGAATTTCAAACAGCAATTTCTCTCAGGGGAGAGGGACATTGGAAAATTTTTATCAGTTTTTGTCCTGGCATTGCTGGATGTTACTGGGATGTATTTAATGTACACACTTGACAGGTGAATGGGATGAGAATGCAGAATGTGAATTCCAATATCTGGAGAGATGAATATTACAAGTTGCCTTTCTCTCCTGTGAGGTTTAGCTCACAGTTGATACAGCAATGTCTGGCTCCGTTGTTAAAGTTTAATGCTTCAAAACTCCTTTCTTCCCATCTGAGATCCCATCTAATGTAAAATGTAACACTCCTGAGAGTGGAATTAAAGTATCTTTGCTCTTTTCCCACTCTTTGTCCCACATTTGCCCCTCTTTCTGTTGCATTCGGATTTTTGCTGCTGCTACAAAAATTAAATTAATCACCAATCTCATTTGTAGCTGCTGGGAGCAAAAAGCACACAGAAAAGCAGGCTGTGGAGTGGATTTGGAGTAGTGTGATAAGGCAGCTCTAGCTATAAAACCACTGGTTTTTCCTGTGGAATGTCCTTGTAGCTGTTGCTAATCTTTTATGACCTGTTTTGGCTTTTGCTTGTAATGAACTTTTGGTGTAAAGAATCGCTGGAGCAGCTCCCCCTGCTCCCCACACTACAGCTGGAGATAAATAAGACATTTCCTGCTTGTGTCATGCTTTGTAGCCAGATTTACTTGCAAAACACACCTAAAATGTGCTCTGTCAATAGGGTTATTTAATGCTCTATGGCTGACATTTCTGTAGCTCCCAGCACATTGCCTTAACCCTTGCCCCAAATGAGCACTTTTGTAATTATAAAGAGAGTAATAATTTTCTGATTTTTATTTTCCTTTTTCTCTTTTCAAGGGAGTGCAAAAGCTGAGCCCATTTCAGCTTGCAAAGTACATTTAAATCTCTGCTATCTGGAACCTTTCAAATTGCTCAGTACTTTTAAAATAGTGTCAGTTCACTGTCAGGGCATGATACCGAAAGGAAAATTGCTGTCTCCCTGCTCTCAGCAGTATCAGACAAGCTTTCTGATTTAAGTACTGCATCTGAAATGGAAAAGTTAATCATAGGCCTGTTCTGCATCATCTCTTTCAAGCCAGGGTAAAAGCAGCAATTTTAGATGTTCTATTAGAGCTAATTTAGTTGTTTGCAGTGGAAAAGTGCAGAAGCCATCAGCAGCACCTTGTGTTTGGGTCTAGCACAGGTGGCCATCTCACAACAGCAGCCACCAAGCAATTCCTGCTCCAGGTGTGGGTGGACATCCCTGGGCCTTGGCTGGGTCTGGTGCCTGTGCTCTGTGCAGGGACAGAGCTGGTGACAAACCCCTGCAGCTGTGGCCCTTTCCCAGGAGGAGCTGGCCCTGCCCTTTGACTCCTCTTTCAGCCTCCCATGGCTGACAAACTTGGTGCAGTTTTACTCTCTCAGAACAAAAGTGTCACCACTATATTTTCTGAAAAATCCCTTTGCCAGGATTTTTCTCCTGAGAAGCTGAGAGGCCTCAGAGGAAATGAAAAACAATAATTATCTGCTGCTGTGGAATGCAACAGGTGCATCTTTGATTGGTCCATGTTGGTTGTTTCTAATTAATGGCCAATCACAGCCCAGCTGGCTCAGACTCTCTGAGTCACGAGCTTTTGTTATTCATCCCTTTCTATTCCTTGAAGCCTTCTGATGAAATCCTTTCTTCTATTCTTTTAGTATAGTTTTAATATATAATTTTCTTTTAATATAATATAGATCATAAAATAATAAATCAGCCTTCTGAAACATGGAGTCAAGATTCTCATCTCTTCCCTCGTCCTGGGACCCCTGTGAACACCACCACACAAAAGAGCCTCTGATTTGCCCGTGGTTCAATAAATTTCTATCCTGTTTGCTGCTGTGGAAGGCTTTTGGGGTGGCTTTTGTCACACACCAGGGCCTGCAAACACCAGAAGCACCCTACAGATGTGTGTGCCCAAGGGATGTACTTCAATGTGCTCTGCAGGCAACTTTGAAAGAATTTGACTGAAAATTGTGTCTGTTTGTGGAAACAGGGAAGCCTCTGTAGCATTTTCTCTTCATTTTAGTCCTGCCTCCACTTGGTGATTCCTTGTGAGTCCAACCCTGTGGCTGCTGGACTAATTGAAAATTCCCTCCAGGACTGAAGGGTCTTTGGTCACATCTCATTGTTTTGTTAGCAAGAATTTTCTCTCTCTCTCAGCCTTTCTGCTCAACTCTTTACCTCCATCATTTACACCAATTATTTACCTAATTTTATTATCCATAAATCATTCTTCCCCCTGTGCTGACTCCAACTCTGCTGCTTCAGGCCATTCTCACAGCTGCTGTAGTACCTGTAGGGGTATTTTTCCTTAAAGACTGAAGCCTGAAGCTCAGTGGGAGCTGGAAAGTTCTCAGGGAATGCTGCTTTGGCCACCAACCTGACCTAGCCCAGGCTAAATCCCAAGGAAGGTGTGAATTCTCTGCTCCTTGACCTGAATGCACTCTGGAGAAGGGGGCTCAAACATGGTGTCATGAGGAAGAGCACATTTGACATAAAAACTTCAGTGTTTTTCATCTCTTGTCCACCTTTTTAACCTATGTTCAACTAGAAGCATTACCTTTGGGAATTCACGATGATTCCTTTGGGCCTGCCATGTGGATAATTTGGTGTGCTTTGTCTGAAATATGTGTTTTTCCCCAAATGTACAGGTTTCATTACAGCTCCTTGCTGCTTATCTGTGTTTGAGATGTAATGATGCAGGTGATGGGTTAAAATTCCCCAAACCATTTGCAGTGCTGGCTGTGGAGAGCGGCACTCTGCTCCACATCATGGCTGATTTCCCAGGGAATAATGGGAATGCTTTTGTAGGCACCTGGCTGAAAGATTTCTGTGTTCTCCTGCCTTTCCCCAGGTGCTGCCCTTAGCATGGAGCTGCAGCTCTTTGGGAGCATTTGTGAGCCCAGATGAAATGTGCCACTCTTCCCTGCCACCTCCATGTATTTCAGGATCAAGCAGTGGCTGCTAAGGATGCCTGTTATTCTCATGTTATTTAAAATCTGAAATGTTCAGCGCATTTCTGGCTGGAAGCTTTAACTGGAGCAATGCTCAGTGGCTATGGAGTGGGTACAGAACATGAATTCCTCTGAGCACTGATGTTTGGTTTCAGCAGGGATCGCTACTTTATCAAAAAACAAAGGGAATAAAGACAAGGTTTTGAACTTTTGAAGCTATCAATTTTATTTTGCTATCAGCAGTTATTCCTGCTTCAATTAATGGTGTTAATCATGACCACGACCAGCTACAGAGGACACTGGTGTAACAAAGAAATCTGCCCCACCTCACCCTACTAATGCAGTTGTGAAATAATGCTGCCTTTAAAAAATATTAAAACTTTTAAAATATTGCTGTAATAATAAACTGTATTAAAATATTAAAAATTTATTACAACTGTAAGCAACTGAACCTTTAATTAATGCCAATTTCTCATTTAAGAATTATTTCTAAGAATAATTATCCTTAAATGATGTTTACAAATAGTTTTTTTTAAAATTGTGAAATAGTTTACCATATAGAATAATATCATTTACCATATAGAATCATATAATTATCATATAGTTACCGTATAGTTTACCATGATGAGAATGTTTAGAAACAGTTTGGACAGAAGTTTTGCCTGTCCTTTGATCTGCAGAGGTACTCAGTGGTTTTCTAAAAGGGTTCATGTTGCTTTTCAGATCTAATCTGGTAAACCTTGTTTTCCCACTGTGTTCACAGACTGACATAGATTAAGTGTTGTACAATGTAAACTTGATTTTTTTTTTTAGGTTTGAAGCTTTTTTTCCTAGTTCATGTTATGTTTTAACGATGGGACTCTTAAATAAATAGATAAACTGACCCTAAAATATGCACAGGCAAAACTGTGCAAGCAGATCAGACCCTAAACAGCTTTGGTGTATTTATTGGATGGGGTTTTTTTAGCCTACAGATTTCAGCTCTATTAATAAAACTTCAATGAATTAAAAAACCAAAAAAAACCCCTCATGACTTGTCTATAAGAAGCTTATTTGAGGCAAGCTTGTCTGCTGGGTTAGAAGGTTTCATGTCTGAGCTGTAGCAAGCTGTTGGCAGCACAGTTCCTTGGCTTGAGGGCAGCCCGTGCCCTCGTGGATGCCATGTGCATAACAAGCAGGGAAAAGCACTTCAGCATCAGCTCTGAGATTGTTTGACTTCCAGCAGTTGTGCAAAAAATTCAGAGCGTGTGTTTCATGCAAAGGAGAAGTGTTGGGCATAATCCTAATCCTGAAGGAATTAATTTTATGGCATTTTGTGTAGTCAAGAATTCACTCTTTGATCTCCAGAACATGTGCTTTTTGAGACTCTCTTTTTAGGTTTATTTTCTCTTTATTGGCTTTATATGTTGCCTTATAGAAGAAGGAGGGAAAATATAGCATGGATCTTTTTAATATTTGTAATATCTGATTGCTGGCATGCCAGGAGCTTTGTTAACAGGTTGTTGAAGGCAATTGAGTGATGCTGGAAGAAGGAAAGTTAAAAATGAAATTCTAAAACTGGTCTGGGTTTAATCACTGCTCTGAACACCTCTCTTTCCATGAATTAGGAAGTGGGAGAAATCATACCTGGTGTTACCATGGTTTCTAGCAATCAGCAATAGAGAAAACATGCCACAAAAACAGTCCAGGTTCCACTTTTTGCTCAAAATCTCATGTAGTTAATGGTCCCCATGTGTACTAAAATGTAGCTACAAAAGAGATGTTTGGTTTGACACCAGTTTTTGCTCATCCTCAGAAGATTGTTATGGCTTAAATTGGGTTTCACCATACAGCAGCTGACAAGTGCATGTCTTTCAGTGGATTGTGTTATGGCAGAAAGTTAAATCAACAAATATGTTGATCCTTTATCCTTCTTAAAAACCCAAATAATTAACTACCTAATACAGAGTTATGAAAGTAATGAATAAAAAAAGGTTTAGCTGGCTTTGTTGAATCCTCAGAAATATTTTCTTTACTCATACTAGGTAAGATTGAATCTTTGCCAAAGAGTTGAAAAAGTGGAGAAAAATTGGTTTCCCAGTAGTGTCTTGCCTTGGGTAACTCTTTTTAAGGCTCATCTGAGAACACTGGATTTCAAAGATACTCAGCAGACAACTCTGACAAGGTGATAATCGTGCTCTCCACTGCTGTGATAACTCTGAGTTTAAGCCTGGTCTTACTCAGTGGAGTAAGATTGGTGTAAAGTGGAATGAGAGCCCATCTCTGAACGAACTGTAGAGCTGAGAATGCAGCTGTGTGTGTGTTACTGCTCAGAGAGCCAGGACAGGCTGCTGGTCACAATTACACCAAGTGCTGCCATGCAGGAGGCAGCAGGAGGCTGGAGGCTGTTAGAGGAGCAGAAAGTAAAGAAAAATTAGAAATCACAAGAGAAAAAAATAAAAAGAAGTATTAGAATCAATCTCTTTAGAATCTGGATTTTAGTACTCATGCTGGTTCAGATGCTGTTACACAGCACTGGCAAAGCTGAGATGAAAATCACAGTGGGACCCTGATAAGACCCTGGAACTGGAAATCAAACATTAGTTACTGAAAAGGTAACCTAGGGTCTGAGGTGTAATGCCTTCAAATGACTTAATTGTAAGTTAAAATTAGCATCAAAGCAGATGCTGCATTCTTATTTGGAGTGTTTTGTCTCCTCCTGCTAACATTTCCAGTGCCCCCTGTGCATCTTGCTTTGTGCCACAGCCAGCCTCTATTAGATGGATGCGTTTCTGAAGAAGTGCAGCATTACTCTGGAATGTGAAAAATTCCATTAATTAAGATAACAAGTGAAAAATATTTTGATTACACAAAGCTCTTTGGGAGCAAATTAGCAAACTGACGCCTTATGGTGTCCACATTTTTGTGGTGTGGCCATATGGAAAAATGAGACACTGAATTGAGCCAGTCAGTGTTCCAATCTCATAGAGAGAAATTCAAACTTTGATCAGTTTGTAGCCAGCACTGCTGCCTTGTGGATGCACACAGACTCAGGCAGTCTGTGCTTGTGTCTGGGAGCTCTGTGGATGAGTTAATTCATTTACAGAGCTGACAAATAGCTGTAAATGAATTTTTTGGGCCCCAGCTGAGGCAGAAAGTTTATCTGCAAAGGAGGTTTATTAGATCTTACAGTGACAGTGGAAGTCCCCTGGTGTGTGTCTAGCCCAGCTTGTTACTGTGCTGAAGGTTTATTTTGTTGCTTTGGGGCTGTACCTGGTCCTTGTGCAGATTTGTGATGATTACTGTAGGTGGCAGCAAAAGCTAAATAAAATACAACGATTTGAAAAATTAATTAAACTCCTCCCTGCTGCTGTCCTGAGTGTGCATTTTGTCTTGGTGCCTGCCAGCTGTTCTTGAGGATGGAAGCAATTATAGGCAGCAGAAGCCAAATTAAATTACATATTGAATTAAGGTTTCACTCACAGGCAGTTGGGGGTTTGTGGCTGTGTTGGTTCTCTGTGTGTGCTGTCTCAGGTACCAAAAGCCAATTTTAAAGGTCTACTGATGACCTCTGAATTCCCCTTTTGTCCCTGTGTGTGCCATGGGGTCAGGAAGGAGCAGCAGCAATTCTGACAAATGATAATACCTCTGGGAGTACTTTTATTTTTCTTCCTGTAATAAGTGTGCTGTTTGCTTTCTTTCATTGAAATTAAATTAGTTTCCTCTTTTATTTTTAATGTCCTTCCTTGCTCTTTTCATGTGTTGATTGTTCTTGGTTGCCACTTCCTCTCTGCTCAGAGCACATCAGGAAAAATGGTTTATTTTTTTTTTTTTGTGTCATCATGCTGATGAGCTGTTTAATAGGACACAGGATTTTCTCTTGCAATCCCTCAGGATGTAGGAGCACAGGACACCTCAGGACAGGGACTGGCCTGTTGGAAGTAGTGCCAGGATTTGGAATAGTGGATGGATCTTTAATGGGAAATGACTCCCAATGTAAAGTTTATTACACAAAGCAAAAGATGACTTTTAAATATTGAAAGAGCATGAAACCCAAATGATTATGGGTAAACTTGAGAGTAGGATTTAGGGGCAAGCAATAAATAATAAATGTAGCAAAAGGTCTGTATGTGATTAGCAAAATTGCTTGGAAAGAATGAGCTGTGAGAGCTGGGGGTCTGCAGTCTTTGTTTTTACTCTGAAAACCATAAAACTCAATTTTCTGCATGGCAGATATTTAAAATTAAGCAAAATGTAGTGCATCAAAATGACCCTGTGCTTTTGAAATATTTCTGAAATCCCTTTGAAATGAAAAAGAAGGATGGCAAAGTATGGAACTGCTGTTTGACAATTGTGTTCAATATATGATGAAGGTGGGCACAAAGCTCTAGGTATTACAGCTTATGAATGTATTAATGCACTGCTTTGGGGGAATTAAACTTTAATATTGATGATAAACCTTCCATAATAAAATGTATGGAGAGTGAGAGTAAATCTCTCTTGCAAAGTCCCCAAACTATTTAAATAACTGCATGCAAGCTACAGCATCTCCTGAGATATATTATAAATGAACTTCTGCATACGAATGTACATTGTGCACAAAGTGGTTTTCCAGCAGAGTTGCTTTCTGCCCTGGAAAAGAGACTGTCCCAAATGACTGTATTCCTTTAAAGTGATTGATCTCTAGCATTGATTGCACAATATTTCTCTCCAGATACACATCATTCACTACCCAGAGTGCATCCCCCTGGGAGAATCCCTGTTGACTGCTTTGAAATGGTGTGAAATTTCTGCAGTGGATTTTTCTGCCAGCCTGATGTTGTTATTTTAGATAACATTATGGAAGAGAGATTGTAATGCTTTAAAATATGAAATGTTGAGGAGATAGAGGAAATAGTGAGTTACAATGATCTGGGATGTTGCAGCAGAGTATTGAACAACTATGTCTGGAAAAAAAATCCTAAACTTGTGCTTCCCATCAAGCTGGAGGAGGAAAAGGTCATTTTAGAGAGCCACTGTGGAAAGTGAAGTGTTCTGGAAGTTGAAATGCATGGAGGTGACATCCAGACTATTTATTACTTTCCTACCAGAGTATAGGAATGTAAAATTTGCCTTTAGAAGAGTTTGTGTGATGAACTCAGCTGTACAAAGCTTAGGAACAGTTAATGACTGGAGCAGCCACACTGATCTGCTGATCTTGGGACGTTGCACTGTCAGTTTAGATCTATATCTGAAAAGTAGAAGAGAACTGTTATCACAGAACTGCAGATTTCAGAGGGTGTCAGCAAAACCTTGGGGAAAACAAATCTGCTCTTGCTCTGTTCACAAGGTGGGAAGCCTTAGGAGAGAGTCTACTGTGCTTCCAGTTGTGGAAATTCATGAAGAAGAAGGTGAGTTAAGGCAGGAGGCCATTCTGGAAGCCAAACACAGCTACCTATCAGACCTGACAAAAGAGCTTTTTGCAGATTTTTTAAAATTTTTTTTTTTATTTGTCAATAGCAAGAACACAGCACTGAATGTTCAACTGCTACTCTGGCAGCTTTTATTTCCAAAGCTCTACTTCCAAGTGTGGCTTTGGTGTATTGGGTTATTGCAAGTATTTTAGATTTTCAGTTCCTGTGAGTGTGGTATCTGCTGGTACCTGTGACAAGCTGAGCAGTCACCAAAGGATTCCTAGTGCTGTTCTGTATTAACCTGGAGAAACTTCTCCCTGTGATTAATTTACCTTTTTGGGAGATGTCCTAATGACCTTCTGAGTCAACAAAATGGCCATAGGAACGTGGCAGCCTTTTCATTTATACTTTTGCAAAGAGAAAGACATTTCTTAATAGTAATATTGGAAGAAATATTTTTTTTAATTTCTACTTAACAGGAAATCCTTATGTCTGATCAATTCCAGGCATTTTGAAGTAGTCTTTGCTGCTTCTAAAGTTAATCAAAACTTACTGCTGTGTAAGAAAAATCAATGGAAAACAGATTGAGATCATATAAGGATAATTCTGCTGCAGGGCCTCTCTAGCTTCACCCATCAATAAGCAGGAGACTGAGTGCTAAAAGTTTCATGTGCTCTCCTGATGTCTTTATTAATCACCTGAGTGCCAAATCCTCCCATTTACCAAACTTTATGGATCTCTTTTCACTCACAGGGTGGGCGTTTTGTGATGATTGGGCCATACAATTTTGCCTTCAGGAACTTTCAGAAATTTCAGGAGGTTTTCAGTGCAGGTGCAAAATAGTGAGTTACAATTAGATTGGAAAGCACACTTGGATTGAGAGTTCATTCTGGACATAAAGGGCAGGGAAGCTTCTTAAAGGTGTTTCAGTGTTCCATTTGAACAAACCCTGAATCTTGAGTCTTGGTATCTATGGTACAAAATTATATTCTGCATTTATAGAATTATAGTCTCTGTTACTATATAAAGAATATGCAATTATAGAAAAATTTTAAATATAATCTATAATAATTACAGCTATAAATGTACATATGAAATATTCTCCACATATACATATTTTTATACTCTTTATTTTGCTATTAAGCACCTTATAAAATAGAATGGTGGTATTTCAACAGGTCAGACTGCAGTGTGGTTTGTGGTTAATGGCAGAACTAGAAGTGTGCATTGCTTTGACTTTGTGGCATGTCTGTGCAGCCATTGTCATTGCAGGCAAATAATTGGCAATGCCATCTGTTCCAAAGGCAGGCTGAACCTCTGCATTGTGAATTTGGGCAGAGTTAGACAGTTATTGACTTGGGAAAATGATTGAAAACAGGGTTTGCCTAATACACTAATCAGTGTCCATTAGATGATTATTTTTTGGTGTTATCAATCTTTTCCTGCACCTCTCCCTATATTTGTGGGCACATTACATTGGAATTTAAACAAACATTTGATGGCAGGCTGTGAAATTCCTCATCAGCTCTCAGTGTTTGTCTTCCTGAGGGCTCTTCAGTGGCTCCCTGTGAGTGTAGTTGACATGAATCACATGCCAGCAAAAAATACATTACTGCTACGGAAAAATTAAATTTCTCTCTCTTTTCTTTAGGATATGTTTTATTCAATCCCACTGGGAACAAGGCAAAGCTGTAGTTTGCTTTTAATTCAAGGAGCTTGTCATTTCTTCTGACTTCATTTATTTGTGCTGAGGACAGGCAGCAATTGTTTCTCTTTGGGTTGTGTGCTCCCACTGGTCAGCTAAACCAGGCTGCCCAAATGCCTGTAAAAATAGAATTGATGTCCTAATTAGTTGTAGTTCAGGAGGAATTTTGTGTCCTGTTGCTAGGCTGTGACAAAGAAAAAGGAATTACAGCTTGTGCCTATTCATAAAAGTACTGCTCACATTTAGCAAAGGATTTTGGGACAGTGGAAACAAATTTACTTAATGTGCCCATTTAAAAATGGTTACTCTTAAACTTGCCCTAATTATGCCTTTTTAATTATTTTAGGAAACATATTAAATGGTCTTTTAACTCTGCAAGCAATCAACAATCAAAATAGGTAAATACCCAGATATTTGCATGCATTTTCCTGTGCATATCGATATGCCACAAGAGCCTACTCAGTGGAGTGGAACAGCATCTTTGGAGTCATTAGGAACCACTAATGTGTGGTTGAATAATGATAATTTTAAAGACCTATTTACCTGATAGATTTTATGGCCCTGATGGAACTATCAGAAGCTAAGTAACAAAGATTTTAACAGGTCCTAAATATTTCTAGAAGACCTAATTGTTCCTAAGGAGCTGCATTTACAGTCAGCCTGGCAGGCTGCAGATGCCATTTAAGAAGCTGAGTATGTGTAGGGATGAATAATCTGTTTATGATGCATGGTATGCAGTAGCATGGCACTGCAGTTGTGGGGTAGGAAAAGTCAGGAAAAATGCAGATTTCTTTAATAAAAAGGGGGGAAAGGCAGGTATGGCTCTGTAAGGACATGATTTAGGTGTTGCTTTCTCTACATTCTCTTGGCACACAAGCTGTGTGTCCCAGTTAAGGATCACTAAAGCCCTGCCCAGGCTGGAGGAAGGTGCCCATGTTCAGCTGATGCAGCTCCTCCTTGGGATCTCTGTGGTTGAGATGGCCCCGAGGTGTTGGAAAATCTCTTTTTCCCAGCCCTGAGATCGAAGAAGAAATCAGGATTATTTGGCTGTAGTTTTCAAGGTTATTTATTCTTTGTTATCTGTAACATTCTTTTTCTAACCCACTGAGGTCTGTGCAGCAGGTCAGTCCGTGGCACACTGCCCACCCTCAGGGTGGTGTTAGCTTTTTATACTAAAAACTACGTGTACATTATTTACAATAACTTTCCAATACCTATCACCTATGTTAGACAGTGTGTTCCTACTCTAAACCAATCCAAAAGTGCCACCATCACCCAGAAGATGGAGACTAGGAAGAAGAAAGGAGAAGGACAAGGCACGCCCAAATCCCTCCATCTTGGCTTCTGAGCCCCCATTCTAAAAATCTTAAAATTCTACTTTTCTATTTTGTAACAAACTAACTATCATTCTACTTAAACTCTCGTGGCTTGTGAATCCTCATATAAAGTTGGTAATTGTTTCCATGGGTTAAAATCAAAGCCACAGGGGTCTTGGGCTCTGTGCCAAGGTCTCTGAGCCCCCTGGCAGGGGCGGGAGCCATCCAGGGCACCCAGAGGGATGTCCTGGGTTCTGACAGCTCCTGGTAAACAAGGAATGAAATATCCTGAGATTGTTCATCCAGGAAAGTAGGGCCTTCTGTATTAACCCAAAATATCTAAGGAATGTCTAATAATTTCTCATTTTCTGTTAGTTTAGGGTACTAGCAGATGAGTTTAGCCATTAGTAGAGGTGTTTTTTAGGCTGTGGCCATTGGCCCTCAGGTGTGTGTCCTGTTGGTCACTGTCCCCAAGGCCATGGGCAGACACAGCCTGGGTGCTGTTTCCATGGACTAAAATCAAAGGCACAGGTGTCTCTTGCTTTGTGCCAAGGTCTCTGAGCCCCCTGGCAGGGTATGGAGCCATCCAGGGCACCCAGAGGGATGTCCTGGGTTCTGATAGCTCCTGGTAAATAAGGAGTGAAATATCCCGTGATTCTTCATCCAGGATGGTAGGGAGGTCTGTATTAACCCAAAATATCTAAGAAATGTCTAATAATTTCTCATTTTCTGTTAGTTTAGGGTACTAGCAGATGAGTTTAGCTATTAGCTGTGCTGTTTTTTGAGCTGTGGCCATTGGCCCTCAGGTCCTGTGTGTGTCCTGTTGGTCACTGTCCCTGAGGCCATGGGCAGACACAGCCTGGGTGCAGTGCAGGTGGCTCTGCAGGGCTCCAGCCCAGCCTGCCTGCCCCATGTCCCACAGCAGATGTACAGCTGTCACTTCTGTGCCTTCCAAACCAATTGAATGACTTTCCCAGCTGCCAGTGCCCCATCCTGCCCAGCTGGGGCTGAAGAGAGGCAGCTGTCCCCAGTACCCCTTTGCAGCTCATCTGCAATTGCATTTTCAGGAGTTTGGCTTCTTTTCCACCACACAGCCTGAAGTTCTGTGAGAGATAATCCATGTTAAATATAAGGATCACTGTGATCTGAGGGCCCTGATCTATTCAATAAAGGCAGGTCCATCCAGGTAGTGCCTAGGAATGTGAATGCTGCCTTTTAAGAACATTTTCCCATGCTTAGGTGTTTTCTCTCTTTACTTCAGCTACAGCTCTTTATCTCTTACCACATAAATCATTAAATGGATCTCAAATCTCATGTCTGTATTGCTTGAAACTGTGCATTAATTTACATTTTTTTTTTCCTTTTGTAAGATAGGAGGACTTTTTTATTTTATTTTTAAAGAAACGATCAGCGAGTACCACGTGAGGGCTGAACTCTGCTGTGACACTGGCAGCGCTCGTGGCACGGCTGGGCAGCTGCTGTGCTCTAGCAGATGCTTCTTTCACCAGATTTAGGCTCTCTATTGTTTCCCCAAGCTCATTATTCTGCCTGCTGTCTGTTTCCCTTTGTGCTGACAAGATCCAAGGCAAGGATGTGTGCCAGGCACAGAGGAGCTCAGGTTTCTGTGTCCCAGGCTCCTGGGCATCGCTGCTGGACCAGGGGAGCTCAGCCAGCCTTCAGGTGACTTTGCTGCTGCCCAGGCTGCCTGGCACAGCTCCACTGCAGCACCTGCTGGCTCAGAAGCTGCCTGAGTCGAGAAATGGCTGGGTTTCACTTCCAACCAAAGAAATCTTTTCCTTTGTTCATAAATCATCATTTATAAAGATGACGATTAAATAGGCAAAAGTATTCATCATACAGCAAAAGAATTTTTTTGTTATGGCGTGGATAACTTCAAGGATATTTTGTTTTTCTCAAAAAACCAAAATGTGCTGCTAATAAACATAAATTAAGAGATGTTTGGCAAGAACACCTGTAAGAAGGTGCTGATTCTACTACAGAACACATCTAATTTTGTTGGGCTGGAAAAGACAGTTCTTTAGGAAACCAATCCATAATTTGAAATATATTTCATTTTAGTCCTGTGTTTTCTTTTCCATGTTCTAAATCTCAAGTGACTTTGGTTATCAGGCCAGTGTTTAACATCTGCTGCTCTTCCAGAGGTAAAATTTTAGGAATAGTGGTGTTGGTAGGTACAGATTGGGTGTGTGTGGAGTCCAAATAGCAGAGTGAAAACTTCAGATACTATGAATAGAAGAAGGCAAGTACAGACTTCTCTGGATCTCATTATACAGGAATAGTCTCCTCATTAGCTCATTTGACTCAAGCATTTCTCCTGCTGGGTTGCTATTTCTGGGTTCAAAGTGAAAAAAAAAAGGACAAATAATGTGTTTGCTTTTTGCTGCCATTAGTTGTTAATTATGTTTAGAGAGATATTACTACAAATAAACCCTGTCTGCGGTGTTGTGAGTGTATTTCCATCTGTATCAGCAGCAGTGCTTCTTTACTAAGAGAGGAACAGAGGTCCTAGAGTGGAGTGGCAATGAGGAACTTGACATTGGAACATGCCAGAAGGGTTTTCCTGTGTCCTTCACCCAGAGAATCCCTGTGGCTCAGAGATCCTGGACACAGAACACATCCAGGATCTCCACACACAGGGCTGGGAGTACAAACTATACTGGGAGTTGATAATCTGAAAGACTGACCAGATTCTAAATTTCACAGCTGTCTCTGGTTTTATGGGCCAGCTGAGAACTCTGCATCTGAAGGGAGCTGCAGCTGGGGGTTTGGTGCTGGAGCCAAAAGCTCCATCTGTGGTTGTGCTTTCCAGGCTTGAATTAAATAACCAGCTCCCGAAAGCTGAATAAAGCTCATCTTTGGGAGTTTTGAAATGACCAATTGCACTCAGGAACAATTCTCTAGTCCTGAGGGCTGCCTTGCCTAGGTGTGCACATGGTTAGAAATAAATAGGAATGGAAATCCTCTAAGGTTTGATCCACCAGTGCTAAATATCTCCAAAGCAAAGAGGTCTCTAAATACATGTGCATATCTGTCTATGAATATTAATGATTCAGGTGCTGCACCACTTTCCAAAATTGTTGAAAAATTCAAGATCTTTCACATTCAGCCTCACCTTCAACTCTTGTCGTGCATTGTCTGCCCAAACTTATGTAAAATAGCAACTTTTATTCATTGTATTACTGTGTGTGAGTTAAGAGTGAAAAAGAAGAGGGTGCTGAGATTAAGGAAGAGGAAAAGCTCTGAAGCTGTACTGGCAGTCTTTAGATGCAGGAAAAAGTTGCTGCAGAGACTCAGGTAATGATGATAATGCAGATCCACGGGGAAAAGAGCAAATGGTAATGGGCTTAAATTGCAGCAAAAGAGATCGAGATTTGGCATTAGGAAAAGCTTTCTAAAAGAAATGGAATAAATGAATTGGGGAAAGCGGAGTTTTCATAACTGAAGGCTTTTAAAACCAGGTTAGATGGATGGCCCTAAGGAATGACTTGAGTTGTATATCCTGCTTTTTGAAGTTAATTAACTGTCTTATTCTTCTGGCTCCTATTTTATTTTCTTTGATCCTGTTTCTTTCTCTTTGTGAATGCTGTAGTGTTCAGGAAAAGTTCTTGGTCAAATGTACTATCAAAGGAAAACAGTTCATCAAAAAAGATTGTTTTCGATGGCAGTAAAGCCCCCAGATAGTTTCCTGGTTACTTATTTTCATTAAAAAATGAAAGGCAAGTCAGCTCACTTAAGTCTTGCTCTGGAAATTCAAGGTTTGTTTGCTTTTTAATTAGAAAAAAGCTCTAATTGTAAACTAGGAGCAGGAAACTCCTGTTGCCCATTGCACTGCTCTTAACCTCCTTAGCATCTGCAATGTAGAGCCAGCTTTTGAAACCCTGGACAATCAGTTAATTATGAAGAAAAACTTATTGTGATCTTTGCCCCAAAGCAGTGGCTTTTGTTGAAGGCTGGCTGAGATCACCAGGACCTCTGTAATTATCCTGGAGCTCCTCTTGGCTCAGGAGCCTGCCCTAGGCTGGGCAGCGTGGCTGATCTGTTGTTACAGAGAGCACACTCCTGTCACACAGCTCCTGGCTCTCTCCTGCTCTCCGAGCTGGGAATCTTTGCTCTGGGTGGTTTCTGCCCCTCCTGCCCTGCCAGCAGCAGCTCAGCCCCAAGTGAATGATGAGAACACCAGGCTGGGCCTGGGACTGCAGCTGGCAAAGCCAAAGCAAAGCTTTGGGCTTGAGGTGCTTGAAAATGAAGCTGATTTCCTCACCAGGCTAGGGGAAGGGGCTTGGTAGGGAATGTGATTATTTGTGGTAGTTAAATAGTGCAATTCCATCCTGTTTAGCTACAGCAGACTCACTGTGCTGAGTCACTCCTGATTGCTTTATGCAGAACATGCTCTGCCTGTGCCTAAAGAGGGTTATTAAAGACTGCTGAGTACAGAGAGCTTTAACAAAGAGATCTCAGAGTAAACACTGACATTTGTTACTGCCTCTGTTTAGCACTGTTGAAGGTCCCTGGGAACTTGGGAAATTGAGCTGTCAGATCTACGAAGATGAAATGAAACTTTGTTCTGTGCCTTCAGTCCCTTAGGAAAGTTTTTCAGGTCATTTAGTGTTAGTGCTGTGAGGAGAGCTTATTATTATTTTCCTAAAAATTATTTCCTTTTGTTGATAAATGCAGAGTGACAACTTGGCATTGCTCTTAGTCCATTTCTGTTTGGTTAAGGCAATGCCTGAAGGACTGACAAGGCATTTTGCAGGCAGCTTGCCTGGGCTGTGGGCAGGACAGGATGAGTGATGGGTGTCAGATGGAACCACTGCTCCAATTGACTTGTGAGCTGTAGTTAAGCACATTCACAGGATGACTTGGCAAGAAAGCACAAAATGTTCTGGGAGGAAGATTCACTTCTCACTATTTCCAGGCTTAAGCACAGCTGCTGTTTAAAAAAGAGAGAGATTCAGGGAAACAATGGAATGACAGTGAAGCCAAGGTTTGACTCTTAGAATCTTAGACTGGGCCTTGCCTGAGATTTTGTCAGTCTAATTTGCAAGGAGGAAAACCACAGTGTTTGTAGAAGTCTTCTTAACACTGACTTTGGATTGCTGCTCTAGTGAGTTTTTGTAAAATGTGTATATTGTATTGCCAAGCAATTTCAGAGATATAAATGTGAGCTGTTTAAAACACAAGTTTTCACCCTGAAAATACTAGTTGTGAATCAGAAAAACCCCAAAAGGCTCCTCAATTTTCATAGTGATTTTCAATTCCATGACTAAGGGCATGGAAAGGGCTCTAAGGACTTAAAAATAAGGATAGAACAGTTCTGATCAACGTTTGACTCTCAGTGTTCCATGTTGTATGAACCTGGGGAAGGGGGATCTGCCATCCCTGCTCTGGTCAGTATTTTGGGGTTAGTCCAAGTTCTGTGGGTTTTATCTGTCCCTCATTCCCCCTCCTTCCCAGCCATGCAGGCAGAGTGGGGAGGATTCTGATTTCTCAGCCTCTCTCCAGTGGGAGCAGAGCTGGGAAGATGGAGCTGCTCTCTGCACTGCCCTAGGTGTTGGAAGACTAAAAATGTAACATAGGCTTAGCATTAAATTCATGTTTCCACCTTCAGGCAGCTGCACTGTGAACAGTGGAGTTGCAGTGCTTATCAGTACTTTTCTGACTAGAAAGGGGTATTATCGCTTCTGGTATCAAGCCCCACAATCTGCATGCAGCATTCTTTTCCTTTAAGACCATAATCTCGTTTCCATTGCTTCCTCAGTGCCTGAGGAGTGAAAGAGTGAAGGCCAAAATATGATATGTGCCAAAATCCACTGTTCCTCTGGACACGCAGCAAGAAAACCTCACCCTTTATTACAGAGATGTTATTTACAAGCTGACTGTTGTTAATGGATGCTTCATCACATGTAAAGAAAATAGCTTTCTTTGGGACATTAGTTTTTGGCTCTGTGTTCATTTTCCTGAGTGTCCTTTTCTGACAGGCACAGCCAGTACTCCTGCCAAACAGTGAGCTCCAATACTGCTGTGGCTATTTTTTAACTAGATGCCATTTGATTTATAATCCAATAACTCTAACTTAAGAATCAGTAAGCTCCAGATAACAGAGCAGGTCCCAGGTAGAGCAACTTCCCGTGTAAATTCAGCTTTAGTAAATAACCAGGGAGCTGGTTGTGTGTTTGAAACAGATTAAAACACCAGGAGCCAGAGCTGGCTGCTGGAGCATACCTGCTGTGGGTGGGGGGACATTTGGACAAACAACAGGAGATATAAAACATAGTTAGTTCATCTAGATCTGCAACTGGTTGAATTTCAGCTATTTCTTGTGGGCATGCAGAGGCAGAGAGGTTTGCAGTGACTGGAAGTGTGGTGTTGTCCTGCCCAATGCTGAATTTTCAATGCTGAATTTGTGGTATTGTCCTGCCCAGTGCTGAATTTTCAGTGCTGGAGTTGTGGTGCTGTCCTGCTCAATGCTGAAATTGTGGTATTGTCCTGCCCAGTGCTGAATCTTCAGTGCTGAAATTGTGATGTTGTCCTGCCCAATGCTGAAGTTGTGGTGCTGTCCTGCCCAATGCTGGATTTTCAATGCTGAGGTTGTGGTGTTTCCTGCTCAATGCTGAATTTTCAGTGCCGAAGTTGTGGTGTTGTCCTGACAATGCTGACTTTTGAATGCTGAAGTTGTGGTGTTCTGCCCAATGCTCAATTTTCAATGCTGAAGTTGTGGTGCTGTCCTGCCCAATGCTGAATTTTCAGTGTTGGAGTTGTGATATTGTCCTGCCCAGTGATGAATTTTCAATGCTGAGGTTGTGGTGCTGTCCTGACAATGCTGAATTTTGAATGCTGAAGTTGTGGAGTTGTCTTGACCGATGCTGAAATTGTGATGTTGTCCTGACAATGCTGAATTTTCAATGCTGAAGTTGTGTGTCCTGCCCAATGCTGAATTTCTACCCTAGGCAGACAGGGCCCACAGCATAGCCCACATTTATTTGGAACAAATATTCAGCCTTTTCTCCTGATGCTGTCAGAGCAGACCTGCAGCTGCACTGTGCCTGTCAGAAGCTGTGCATGAGCTCTGGGTGGGATGTCCTCATTCATTTTGAATGCAGTCACAACTTTTAGCTCCAAGTTCCAACATCTTAGAGCACTACAGAGACACTGAAAATTCTGGCAGAACTCATCTGGCTGCTGTTATTCCAGATTCCACAACATGCCATGGAAACAGGATTCCCCTGATGGCAGAGAGCAGGGAGGTGCTCATGGGGAAGTGATACAAGAATTTTGCCTTGATTTCTATTCTTGGTGCATCCATTCTCTGCATGTTTCAGCACTTTCTCAGAGCTTTTCCCTTCCTTCTCTCTGTTGCTATGTTTTACTGCTGTTTTTCTTTTGCTGACAGGTTCTGTGGTACATTAACAGCAGCTACATAATTTCATAGCTTGTATCCCTTCATAAACTCACTGTCCAAAGTATTATTTCCTTGCAAGAGATATAGATTTATTTTTCTTAAATATACAAATTTTAAATTGCCCTCAGGACTCGAGCCATTTATTCTTAAATTGAATCTTATTTATTGTAATCCAGTTCCAACTGATAGAGCATTCCTCATATTATTCTGACAGAAATAAACACAGAGCTGAAGTGCTATCTTGGCAGAGTTATATGAGCTTGTAATAGCTGCATGCAACTGAATTTTCATTTCACTTTTATTTATTGGAAAGCTATCCTAGGATTTTGAATTGATTCCTCACTTTTGTTTGCATTTATATGTATTTCTTCAATAAAAGGAAGAAATTTCCTGTTATTTCAGGCCTCATCAACCTTCCTGAAAAATAACATGACTGCTAGTATATAAGGAAAATTGATATACATAACTGTAGTTTTGCTATCCATGCCAAAAGAAATCTGCTAAGCCAGCAAGTGCTCAGGGCAGAAGGTGGCTTGGAATTGCAGGAGTGTCGAAATGGCATTCAAAGAACAGGAATTACAATGTTTTAACAAGGAACAGGTGGTGCATATGTTTAATTGTCCTGTGAATGAAGCAAACCTAGGATAACAATACTCTGGGGGAGCTCCCCAGGCCCTGGGCAGTGCACAGAATGCTGCCCTGACAGAGCTGAGGGAAGGCCACTTGTCAAAAAAGCACAGGGTGTAATGCAGTAATATTTCAAATTTATATCTTCATCAGTTCTTATTTCACAGTCGTGGAAGTGGAGTCCATGGTCTCTAGTAGCAGGAAGGAAAGATGAGAATGCTCTGGACAGGGAGGTGATGCTCTGTGGTGTCACCAGGGAGCTGAGAAGCACTCAGCTGTTTCCTCAGGGCACTCAAAGCAGAGCCACTGTTTAGCCTGTAACAACTGCTAATTCTCCCCAGCAGTGAAATATTTATGTTTTGAGTCATGGCTCTGTCATGTTAGACTGGCAGCAGTCCCTACAGAGGAGATTTATATGCAGGTGATATAGCAAAGACTGGACAGAAATATTCTGGTCTTTTTTTCTGAAAGAATCCATGTAATGCCTGTTAATTTTACAGTAATATAAGAGATACCAGTTCTAAATAAGTGAACTTCACAGTCATGTAATTGTTCCCAATAATGTAACAATAGCCTTATATTGATTATTTTCTGAAGTTTCAGCCCTAGAAACTTGATCATAGCTTGTCTAAGCATTTTGAGGCAGAAAAATGCAAGGTAGGTGGTGGATTGCTATGGCAGAATATTAGTGCTTAGATTTGAACAGCTCTGCACAAATATAATATATATAAAATACATATATATAAAAATATAATATATACAAAAATGAATATTATATGTGCCAGAGAATCACATGAAAAGTATATTTTGTGAGGAGCATCCTGCAACAGTGATCAGGCAGGTAACAGATTTAAAATATAATAATTGACTGAAAATTCTGTAGCATAAGAAATATTTCTGTGCCTGGGGGAACAAATAATGTGGATATATCCTGCAGCTGATCTTTTGCCTTTAAATCCACTTAAGGAAAATGTTGGCTAGTTGGTGAATTAAGCATTTCCTGATGGGGTGCAATGGGAGAATGTTCCTGTGTGATTTCCATCATTGTTCAGGATTCTGAAGCTTCTTCTTGGCACATGGAAAAGATAATTTCCCATAAAAAAAGCTCCTTGTGTGTCTTGCGCTGCTCTTTCTGCTGTGCATCTGCAGGTAGCGGTTGTTACTTTCAGCTTTGGTCGGTGAAAATCAGGAATCATTGGAAACATTTTCCCAGGCTGTTTGGAGTAGAGATAAGCCCAGCTGGGTTTATCTGAGCTTCTAGCAAAGAGAAACTTTTGATTTCTTGTCTGAACTCAGCTGCAGTGTCACTGGGGCTGCAGCAAGCACTCCCTGCAGCCAGGGCACGGCTGGTTTGCTGAGATCCCTGGGGACCTCTGCTGCTGTTCCTCTGCTGCTGTTCCAGTGCAAGGGCAAACCCCAGTGATGGTTATCACTGCTCTGCAGATTCTGCTCCTGATTGTCTCCCTATACTCCCAGATAAATGTTCCTGAGTGACTTGTAGGTGACTGAAATCTCCTGCCTCAGTAAACTGAAAGTAATTCTGCTCAGGAGATAATGGCCAATGTCAGACATGCTCATCTGTGCCCTTTGTGATTACATTTTGAAAGTATTTATTTAACTCTCCACTTGTTTTGGCTTTTTCTTCACCTTGATTTCACAGCAGATCCTGCAATAATTTACCCACTTCATGGACTGCTGGAGGATTAGGAAATACAGAATCATTCAGCTGAGCAGGAGTAGTTAGGAATATTCTGGCTTTCTTCTTGCACTGCTTATATTCTTCATCTTTGGGAGACACCTCTCCCTGTTCTTTACAGGGCTTCATTGTTCAGGATTTTGAAGCTTCTTCTTGGCACATGGAAAAGATAATTTCCCATTAAAAAAAAATTCCTTGTGTGTCTTACACTGCTCTTCCTGCTGTGCATCTGGAGTTAGTGGTTGTTTCTGTTCCTTCACCTCAAACAAATAAACCCTTTTTAAAAAGTTGCTCTTTTCTCGTGTTTCTAATCTTTTGAGCCCTTGGACAGCCATGCCAGGCTTCTGTTTGTTTTTCTACTGTGGAATCTCATGCTATTAGACACATTCAACTGCAAAATGAGTATTTGTATGATTTTAGATGATATAACATTAATATGCTTATCACTCCTAGTAAATCTCATCCTTGTTTCTTGATTCACTGAATCAGTATATTGGCAGCTCCTGACACACAGCCATTATCCTTGGCTTGTGATAGTGGGATTTCACAGACAAGTTTGCATTAAATAGGATTCAGGACCATGGATTTAAAAAATGAAATATTTTCTTATATCCAATAAATAAATAAATGATTTTTTCTGTGACTTTATATTTTCCAATTTATTTCTGTGTAACCTTTGACTTGCTGAGTGTTATCTGATGGAAAATGGCAGCATTCCTTTTTGCTAGTGCACCATCATAGGGGAATCATTATCCTCTATAAATATATGAATATATCGGAGTTGATTAAATTATATTTTGATTATTTGGTGAAATGCTGTCTTCCAGATAAAGCTGAATACATGCAAAGTCTATATAAGTACAAAAATGGCTCCACATTCCATTGCCAACTATGAATTGTGGAACAGGGATGGTGTTGTGCACTCCCTGCTCTAAATGATAGAGCTGGGGTTGGTTTTCTCTTTGGGCACAGTAGGAAGGTGTTTCTGCTGTGCAGAACAAGAGGTGAAACCCTTCAATAATTCCAGATTCATGCTGGGAAAGCCTTGGACACCACCTACTATTGCCCACCAGTTTGAGAGAGAGCTCTGCTGCTGTGACATTTCTGCATGGAGCATTGCTCTTTGTGTGCCTGGGGACTCCTGGGGATGTCCCATCTCCTGGATATCCTGCATATCCTATCCTCTGTTAGGGAAGCCACAATCTGTTCCTGCTTTAAAGGGTTCCCATGTCAGACCATTTTTCTGTAAATTGATTTCAGTTTGCTGCCTGCTCAGCCTTGTGCATCCTTATGTTCTCAGTCCTTTTCAGAAGCCTTCAGGACATTGTATTCCTGTAAGACTTCTCTAATGAAAATAAAACAGAGCCCCCTTTCCAGAATATCTGAATATTTGCTTCATTCAGGAACTTCTGCTGCTTGGGCATTGGTTATTCAGGATATCTTCTGCTGGGGGACCCAGAGGAACAAATTAAAACCTGTCAGGAACTTTGGATTTAACAAAGCACCAGCACTGCTGTGAATTGGACATGGGAAAGGAAGAATAGTTGTATTCATCTGATGGGAAAAAGGTATCACAGTGGGGAGGAACACGATGACCAGGCCACCCAGTCCTGGGGCTTTGGACTTTTCTGTTCCTGCCCAGAAAGGTTACAGAGTTTAAGGCAAACTTTCCAGGAGAAGGGCATGGATGTCCAGCCCCTTTAGAGCCACCAAATGCAGTCTTGTACTACAATGGGAGCACACTAAGTATATTTAAAAGGAAGATTGGACAGTTTTTGACCAGAAGAGGAATGGATTTCTACATAAAAGTGGAATAAAAGAGAGTATTTCAAGTAGTTTCCCTTTTCTGAATTCTAGGATAGGGGAAAAAAACCCATTATCTTATTTCCTATTTCCAGTCTCTACCATTCCACTCTGCTTTCCAACTGAAGGAAAGATTCCAACAGAAGGAAAGATTTCTTCTTGTTACTACTATTTTTTTTTTTGTCCTTTTCCCCTTCTCTGAAGCTCACCTTGAGGCTGCTGACCCCTCATGGATGTAAATGCTCCCAGCAGGGAGCTGGGACTCCCTGGATGTCCCCAGGACCTGACAAGGCACAAGCTCCTTCCAGAACCAGACCCCCGCAGACCCCAGGCTCCCCTGGCTTTATTTTCTGCTGCAAAGCCTCGTGCTGATGATGAGGAGGAGTGATGAAGAGGGCCCTGCTCAGGGGCTTGTTTGTCAGCCCCACTTGGTACCCTGCAAATCAGCTGCCCTGTACCATCCAGCACCCTGATTTATGTGAGACATCACGTACTGATGCCTTTATAGACAGCAACTTAGTGTTTCAGAGGAGTCTGCATGTTACAAAAAGGGCAGCAGGTGTTATTTAGACTAAATTGACCTTGAAATTGATTTCTTTATTTTATGACTTACTGAGGGGAGATTAATACTTTTTTTTTTCCTGCAGCCTGAAACAATTTACATGGTAATAGAAGGCATAGTCAGTCAAATAAATTGCTGGAAGTAGTGGTGTTCCAAGAAAGAAAATATGGATCTTACTTGCATTGATTCTTTCTATCCCCAGGGAGTAGCTAAGACTTTTAACACTGGGGAAAGACTGCCAAAATTTATTTTTCCCATTAAAGTCAGAAGAATGGAAAGTAATGTCTGTTAGCTGACATTTAGTCCAAACTTTCAGTTTGAAGGGTGGGGAGAAGGCTGTGCCCCACATAAAATTTAGGGAGTGTTTTATTGCTATTTCTTGATTTCTCTAAGGGCAGATGGGCAGTAATAGGAATCATAAGAAACTTCTAGAAAGCCTGGCATGGACACAGCAGAGTCCTTGGTAACAGAATAGGCCCTGAAAATAAAATAGCTTGTAAATGGTTGTTGCAATTCCACCTTCGAGTACCAAGTAGAAATCACCTCAAAATACAAATGTTAATGGAAACAAGAGACTCAAAAGAAATTACCTGGAGGAGGCACTGATAGGAACATGAAGTGTAGCTCTACAGGAGGGAGAAAGTTTTTGTTTATTGTGCTGCTGCTGTGTTGAAACTGTGTAATTTCCATTTTCCTGCAGCCTCCAAGACAAGTGCATAGTTAAATGATTTGTCAGTGGCACAATACTCTGCATAACCTGAACATGTACCAGATATTATTATGACACATTACCTGAAAATGAGTGTGAAAGCAACTCCACAAACCAATTTTTTGTTTGCTGTAAATACAGAAATGGTGTAGAGGAAAGTGTCCTAGATGTGAAAATCATTATGATGGGAATTAAACTCCTTTGTCTATCAGAGCTGAATGCTGCTATTGCTGTTGCTGGAGTGAGGGAATGGTGATTTCAGCCTGTGTGATGCAAGAGGAGGAAAAAGGGGTTTGGTGCATCCCAGTCCAAGCATCTGGAATTACTGGAGAAGGGATTTGGGCTCTTGCTAACAGGTTTAGATTAATCTGGATTGTTGTTGGAATTCTCTGCCCCCCTAAAAACAACCTAAACCTGAGGAGTTTTGCTATTTTTGCTTTTATTTTCTGGTTCAATGTGCCTGGATTTTCACAGGTGGTAAGGGAGTTATTAATAGGGAGCACAGCACAAGCTTCCCAAGGAGCTGTCCCACATGCAGCATTGGCCTAAAGCTGTTCATTAATTTGTTACTGCTACACAGAGCTGTGCAATGCTTAGAGATTAGCTGGGTTGGAGGGGGAAAAAAAAGTATATTTACAAAGTAGCTGCTTAAAATGTCATATTTATTTGGAACTCGGGGCATTGCCTTCTGGAAGAGTGGTGTGAAACAAAATGTGTTGCCTCTCCTAGGGAGTTTCCCAGGAGGAACAGCCCTGCAAAAAGGTTAGTGTGGATTGCCCCAGTCCTTCCTGAGCACTGTGAAGCTGTGATCCCAGGGAAATGGTGCAGCCTGAGGAGCTCTGGAACCAGAGGGGAAGGAAATGGGCAGGGAATAGCAAGAGCTGCACATCCATCCTGCAGCACAAAGCAGGAGCAGGGAAAAGGGCTCTGGGGCAGCGGGGACACAAGGGAGGAGAGTGACAGGAGTGAAAACCTGAAAAGGCAGCAAAAGGCACAGCTGCTCAGTGGCACAGCAGTGGGTAAGGGTGGGGAGGCAATGTGAAACCACCCAGGGCTGGAATAGAGATTTGCTTGGTGGTTTTCTTCAATGATGGTCTCAGTTTGCAGCTTCTTAGTGGACAACACTGACTGCTATCCTCTGTGGGAGACATGGAATTGGGCTGCAGGGGTTTGTCTGGGAGGTGATTTTGGTGGTAGTTTATCTATTGACACCTTGTAAAGTCTGTTTGTCGGCATTTGCTATGGAGGAGATGGTGTTTGCAATGGCTAAATTGAATGGACAGTGAGGGATACTCTAACTTATACAGTTCAGAGACTTGGGGATACTCGGGGTGAAGGATGGAGAATTACTACCAGCTCCCTGAAATATGATCTGTCTCCTGGATCATAGCACATCTCCTATAAATAAAGGCTCTAGAAGCTTTATATATGGAGGCATGCTTGATGATGATAATTAAAAGTTTATAGCAGTTACTCTTTGCTGTCTTGGACAGATAGGCCTCAATTTCAGCTTATCAGACTTTAATTCCCAAACAATAGGGGGAACTGTGTAGCTCGGCTTGCCGTGTAAATCTGATCTTTATTGACAGGGATGGCATGACAAGAGGAGGCTAGACCTGGGAGCCTTTTCAAAATGCAAATATGAGTGTAATGGCTGTATTTATTATGGAAGAAGCAAGAATTTGGTGTGCTAACTCTTTCTAACACATCCTTTCAAAATCAGAACTGTTTTAATTACTGGCCTGAGTCTTGCAGCTGAATTTATTGCACCTGTGTTTAGACACTGTGGCATTTCTCTCAGCTGTTAAAAACCCTTCCAAGCCTCTGTTCCTGTATTGCAGTAACAGTGGATTACTCAGCTTCTTCTCACGCCCAAGCCCCCAACTGCTCTGTGACTTCTGAAATGCGAGCTGGGCTGTAGGAGAAGCTTCCTGAGGGGTAGAAAATGAGGGATTTTACATTGCTTTAGGGTGCACCTAGATGGAGATGTGACACAAGAATGGTGAGGTAGCATAGCCATGGGCCTGCCTCCTGCACAGCCTGTGCTGCAGGGCTTTGGAACAACATTTACAGGAAATAAACCATGGTCCCTCTGATGGAATGGAGAGTCATTTGTCATCAGATGCTGAGAGAATCTTGAGTGGCTGGGAAACTGTCACCCAGATTTCATGTGCAGGGCTGGTTCAGGAAGTGCAATGGAGCTCTCCCCTGAGTTTCTGAAAGGCAGAAATCCTGTCCTTCCACCCCACTGCCTTCCAAAAGAGACATCAGGCTGCTGCCTTCCTTGGGGATCATTATGGTAAAACCACAAATGTGTGTAATTCAGTCAAAAGGGTCTAAGGCACAAGATGAACAGCAACGAAAATCTCCATAATCAAATGTTTTACTAATGGCACCTCTGAGTCTGATCACAGTGGTGCTCAATGTTGGTCTTTATTCCCGATATGTAAAGTGCCATCTATTATCTTCAATCTGACTGTTTCCCCCCCCCCCCCCTTTTCTCTTTTCAGGACTATAAATCTGATGTTATGACTCTGGTTTCCAGTGCCAAGAACAGTCCTCAAGGTCCAGTAAGTAAAGCATTTTGCTGAAGAGATTAGATTTTGTAACTGAGTTTAGATCTTCTTTTAAATTGTTTCAGTCATCAATCACTGGCACTAACTCTTACCTGTGACACCTTGCTGCTTTTGAAGTGACTGCATGAGAATTGGCTTAAATGCTCTTTAATATGTGAATATATAGTACAGGGAATATCTGTCTTAGCAAAGAGAGGAAAAGTGATTAAAATTGTTGCAGTTGGGTTCATTAATAGCCCTGTGGATCTCTCTCGTGTGTGCTACAAAATGTGTCACCTGCACACTCAAAGGGACTCCAAGCTGTGTCACTGCTCTGCAGAGGGGGCATAAAATCTGAGGGAATGGGAGGGTGGGCTACAACTGGAAGCACCCCTGGAATTCCATGTTATAGTGAGGAGGGCAGGTGCAAAAAGAGAAAGCAGAAATTTGGATGAATTCAGAGCCATGCAAGAGCAAAGCATTCACAAGGGCAAGGCCCCTGCTGGCTTGGAAACTGAGCAGGGCTGGACCAAAAGGGATCTGCCTTTTCCTGGCCTAAAGGTTGGGTATAACCTACCCTGTGTCTGTGCTGCATGCTCCATTCTCTGTATAATATCCCATTTTGGCAGGAAATGTGTACCACAAACCAAGGTTATGCTGAGGTGCTATGGATTTACAGCCCCTGTTTGATTTACAGAGGGGCTGGTGATACTCAGCACAGGCTGCTGTCACTCAGAGTTAATGATTCACTGCAGTAAAGGTCCTTTAATATTTTTTTTTGGTCACTCTAAAGCAGTAATATTGTGCTACAGGGCCTTTCCAAGTGCCTCTCCTTGGATGGTGCCAGGAATTGAAATGATGTCACTGTGAACACTTAGTTTGGGTATTTCCCCCCCTTCTTTTCCTGATTATCTAATCTGTATCCCCTCAGACTCGAGGTTGTAGGAGTGTGGATTTATGCCAGAATAAGGAAATACTCAGGATTTTGAATGTTTGGCAATCCCCTTCTCCCTGTTTGCAGGCATGATTAATGCTGTTTTAAACATGAACATCAACCATTAACAGCTCCCTGAAAGGAGGAGGTGGTTGGACCCTCTCCAAATGAACACTGTCTTTCAGTTGGAAATCTCTGGCTTGGAAAGTGCTTAGTCACACCAACGGAAATACAAAAATATCTTGAAAAGTGAAAATGTATACAAGAGGTTTTTAGCTTCTCTGATGATTTGACAGGATCCTTTTTTTTTACCCTGTATAGTAGGTTTTGGAAGAATATCTTTCAATAATTCTTCCTGCACTGATGCTTTTTGCCGGAACATTTTGCTACATAAAGTCACAGGCTTTCTGTTAGTTTGTCAAAATATAACTTTGAGAATGATGTTCTGAGAGGTGGAGGTTTATTTTTAGGAACTTGGTTTTTTGTGCTTCATGTATTTGCATGGAAATTAGGTTTGTGTCAGTTAAAAAGGAATGTTTTGAAGAATGATGTAGTGTTTCTCTGGCTGAATGTGTTCTCTAAACTAAAAAATGTTTTTACAAGTGCAGAACAAGATTTGATGAACACCTGTCATTTTGTACTGAGAGGGTGAGGGGCTTTACTGAATTTCTTGGTCAAACCGTCTCAGGGAGTTCTATTTTTATTTTTCTTTTTTTTCCCTGTAATTGAATCCTTTTGTTGTCTGTAACAAAGTGTCCTCAGACATTGAAGTAGTGACTTAACAAACAAGATTTCAATTGTCTTCCTAGAGCCTCAGTAACTTGGACTTTAATTATTTTTTGCTTATTTTTGAGTGATGGAAAGGGTTCTGAAGGCACTTTTAGGAGTGCATTTTAATGTATTGAAGAGGGTTGTGATGGAAAGAGGAAAAGGTTTCCTGTTTTCCGTGATATTTCTTATGCCACACTACAATGGCATAAAAATAATGAGTTAGGAGTTGAGCTTATTGCTCTTGAAATTACACTGTCTCTGTTGTTGCTTGGAAAATTGTTTGTTGTGATGGATGAGGAGGAATACGTAGATTTTTCAAGTGTGTTGCCAGATCATTGCTTATAGAACAGTCTGGTAATAAAAGGAGAGTTGACAGATGAGAATTCAAATGGACCTGAGAACGAATTATTGAATAATGCCTCAGTTCCAGGCCCTGAAAAGCTTATTTCCAGGGTTTTTTTCTTTTTTTTCTTAAATAATTGTTGGCTGCTTTTCCTGCTCTTAGTGACAGATCCTATATGAAAGTCTAATGCAGCTCAATCTCAGGCTGAATTCACTCCTGTGTTACATCACTGAGACTGCATGGAAAGGGCTGGAGTCACTGTGATATAAAACTCCAGCAGGGAGTCAGATCTATCAAACTTCATGTTTCCTGATAGCTGGAGCTGCCTAATAGATTGTTTGTTAAATAATTCAAGATGTTTTCATTAAGCTGAGTGATTGAGTCTTTTAAAGCCTTTCTTTTGTTCTTAAATCTCATCAGGCAGTTGGTTGTACCTGCAGAGCTAAGAAAATCTTAGCTGAAGGAATTATTACTGGAAGCTTTAGGAAGTTGTAAAATTAAAGACTCTGCCAGACCATGGAGGGATGGATTTAGGCTGGATCCTTGGTTTTCTATCCCTTTTTCTTTTGGCTTCCTCTAAGTGCTGCACTCTTCTATCTGCAGCTTCACAGTCTTCCTTAGGCTGCTTTAAATTCTCCTTCCTGCTTATTAAAGGTTTATGTTTTCTAAAGTGCCTTTGCTTTTCCCCCAGTCCCCATTTCTCCCACTCTTGTCTATGTATTGATATTTGATAACAAATATCATGTACAGTTTTTTAATCAAGAAATGTTGAGAGGAGGTAGTGGGAGTAAAATAGGACTCTTCAGGGTAATTCAGAAGGGACAATAATGATTTTTGCTGAGAAAGAAAATCACTGCAAGAATTGCTGCCTGTGATCTGAATAGAAATGTGATAGTACCTGAAATTACTTCATCTCTACTGCTGCTTCGGGAGGGATATCTATTAGCTGGGGATAATGACTTGCAAAAAAAAAAGAGAAAAGGTGGATTTCTTTAAATTTCAGATTCCTATTGAATAGAATGTGTGTTAGCATTCCTTAAAAAAATATTAAATGAATCTGTCATTACCAGGGAGAGAACAATAGAACTGAAAGCAAAAATAAGTCTTCCCTGAGCATCAGCACAGAGCATTTGGATAATGGGTTGGGTGGGAGGGGAGAGTTCTGCTCAGGGGGAGAAGGGAAAGTGCATTGTGCAGGCATCTCAAACAGTAACATAGAGCTGATCTAACTCGTGCCAATAAAAACAACAAATCTGGGGAATATCTGACCAAATTTGGGTTTATTTCTCAAACTCATCTACACTGAAAACAGAGGAAACTATCTCATCTACTGAAAATAAAGGAAATTCTTTACAGCTCTGTCATGAAGATCAGAGAGTGGTTTATGATGAATGGAATACTGCATGAGGGGAAAATTTTACCTGAGACGCTTATTGTGGGAAGATTTTGTAAAGTTTTCCATCCCAGTGCTGATTTGGGAATGCAGGCAGATGAAATGTTGCTGTGTTAATGCACAGCAGATGGGAGAACTCAGAAGCAGGTACAGAATGCTGAGTTCTGCTCCTTCCACCTCCATCTGCTCACAGTGTTTTGCTCCCATGGCTGTGTGTTTTTATCCCAGCAGAGGAACTGGCCCAATGGCTGGAGGTCACACCTATTATTCCATATATTATGGAGAATATTGCCACACTTTCTGGAAATGTCTCCTAGAAAATACTCCAGTATCATTTAAATGATGAGACAGTGTTACTATAAGTGGTCGTATAGGGAAAATCCTCAAATTAGAAATATTACTTAGTGATGAATGAAGTTAGGACAAACCAGTTATTCTTAGATTCCAAGTCCTGTAATCTATTGACACCTTTTCCCTGTTGCACCAGCCTGTACTTGTGTGTTGTTATTAAATCAGGTGCTGAATGTTGTTTATCAGAGTTAACCTTGCCTGGAGTGGTAATGGTGTGGTGTCTACAGAGCTGGAGCTGATTTATTATTTGTAGAGAAGCAGATCTCCAGGATAAGTTGACACGGTTGAGGTTTTGAGTTTTTCATTGATTAAAATTGAGCCAGGTGTCATCTTTTCTGGCAGGAGAGATGAAACTAAGAAATTGCCCTGTTCTCCCAGCCTTCCTTCATTTCATCATTAGAAATTCTTCTGTGTTTGTGCTTTAGCCAAGGAGATGGGAGATTAAATAAAATAAGAATAAACAATTTCCAAGAGCAGGAAATTCAAGTGCTAACTAGCAGGTGAATCCAGAGAGCTGCTGAAATGCCAGGTATGGTTTGATAAAAGATCCTTGAATCTTCTTGAATACTCATGATTCTGGTGTGGAAAGAAAAGCTGGAGTTGGGCAGCAGCTAAACACAGAGGCACAAAACACGTCTAAAGAAGAAATAGGGTTCTTTTAAAAGGAATTGCAGAAAAAGAAAAGCAGAAAACCAGAAGCCTTTGCTGCTGTTAGTAATGAAATTTTGGTACTTCTAAATACTGGAATTTAGCAGGCTTTCAGGGAGGGGCTTGTGAGCATGCTCACAATCTAAGAATAAATGGATGGAGGTGAAGAAAAAGCAGGAAAAGGCAGTGTCTGCACCAGAGCTGTATGAAAGGTGAGCAGAAGTTGATGTTCTTCACTGCCAGCAGGACTAAGTTGGTTGTAGGGTGCAGTGTGCACCCAGAGATGGATGGGAGAGGCTGTGACAAACAAGGCACAAAAATCCATTTCATACAGCACTTCTGTCATTTCTGCTTGCATCTTCCAACTGAAACTAAAGGGGAAGTGTTCACTTTACTTTCCTTGGTATTTGAATCTTAGTTTTCAGTCAGGTTTTGTGAAAATGTGCTACTGGGAGAATAAATGAATACAATTATTGATTTGCATAACAGTTTGCAAAGCAAGACTCTTAACCATCAAACCAAGTCTGTTCAGCGTGGTGTGGGAATCACATCCCATTCATTTTGATGTTTTCACGCGTCTTAGAGGCAGATAAATCAATGCATCATTAATATATAACGTATTTATAGCTCAGATAGTATTTTTAATTTTCTTTTTATTTTGCATTCTACCCATATTAACAGTGTCTGTAAAGCACTAATACCCAGGACTTGAAAAGAGAACAAAACCAAGCAAACAAACTCAAAAACCTGCTTCTGGAATCCAGCAATAAAAACTTTAGAGAACTCTGATGAGAAACAGAATTTCTATTTTATTTCTATTTTATTTCTATTTTATATTTTATTTCTAAAAAATGATGATATTAGATTATATGATTATATTATATGATTATGTTATATTTTCAGATTATATTATTAGAGTATATTAGAGTATCATTATATTATATTATATTTATTATTATATTTTATTATATTTATTTAGATAGTTATATTTGTTTTGTTTTTTAATATTTTATTTATAATTTCATCTTGCTTAATTTTATTTAATTTTACATAATTTTAATTTATTTTATTTAATTTTCTATAATTTAAATTTATTTAATTTATACATCAGGATGAGGGACATAAATTAGACAGTTACCCCTGCCAACACTCCCTCTTAACAGCAGTGCTGTCATTTGGACAAAGGCAGTGGGATGTGTCTTATGGGCCAGTTTATGGGGTAAATCTTGTGAATTCCAACAGGACAGGATGTGGGGCAGAGGAACCAAGGCAGGAGTTGGTGTTTGCCCAGCTGTGGTCTCAGCAGGGCGCTGGCTGAGCTCTGGGTGGGAATTTATAAAATTAGAGGGTTTTGGGAAAGCTGCAAAAGGTAGGTTTTAGCAACAGTAAAACTGTGATTAGAGTTAAGCAGTAGTCATGAGATGAGTTAGTAAAAAATTATGTAAGAAGTAGAAAAGTAAGGACAAATAGGAGAACGATTTGTGTGTTAATGTTTGTTTAGAATAACTTTTTAAGTTGTAGAAAAGTATTTTAGTGTGATATTAGGAAGTTATAAGCTTAATAATGGAGTTTTGTGCATTTTTTAATAAGCAGGTATTGTATTTGAAATAAGCAAGCATTGTTTTAACTGAAGGTATTTGTGTTTGTAGTGATTAGATAGAACTACTGTCAATATGTTTTTGCTTTGTGTGATTGGTTAAAAAACTTTTAAAGTACGTTGTAACATTAAGTTTTTAGTTTGCTGCTTGGGATGTGAGTTGGGATGTGATGGCATTTTCTTATTGACACAACCATGTAATGAGACTGATGTTGGAAAATAAACCAGCTCAAGGCACGTTCCCAGCAGTCCCATGCCGTTGGTGATTTGGGACACACTCCGGGTGTTGGAACCCAGAACATTCCTCTGGCTGCCCAGGAGGGCTCCATACCCTCTAATTTTATAAATCAGCAGGGGTCTCAGAGACCTTAGCACAGAGTCAAAACCACCTGTGCCTTCCATTTTAGCCCATGGAAACAATTACCAACTTTGTGCAAAGATTTACAAGCTACAAGAGTTTGAGTAGAGTGATAGTTAAGTTGTCACAGGGTGAAAAAGTAGAATTTGGGGGTTTTTAGAATGGGGGTTCAAGAGGCAAGATGGAGGAATCTGAGCATGTCCTGTCCTCCTCCTCCTCCTTCTTCTTCTTCTTCTTGCCCTCCATCTTCTACAGTGATGTTATCTGGAATCTGAGGCGTGTCCTGTCCTCCTTCTTCTTGTCCTCCATCTTCTGCTGTGATGGTGACACTTTATGATTGGTTTAGAGTAGAGACAGACTGTCTAACATAACTGATAGGCATTGGAAAATTATTGTAAATAAAGTACACGTAGTTTTTAGTATAAAAAGCTAACACCACCCCAAGGTGGTGCAGT
>NW_005054653.1:109929-145374 GCF_000277835.1 Geospiza fortis | reverse complement strand
CAGAGAAAGAATGTAATAGATAAGAGAAAATAAACAACCTTGAGAAGCAGCACCAAAGAGTCTCGGCTTCTTCTTCGGTCTCGGGGCTGGGAGAAAAAGGACTTTCTAACATCTCGGGAGTCAACACAGGCACAGAATCCCGACCCCGGGGATGCTCGGATGCCGGAGGCACCAGGAGACGCAGAGCGCGATGCCAAGGTGCCACCTAGTGACAGCCGGCAGCAATCCGTGCCAGGGAGCTGCACTCCTCCTGAGCACTGCTGCTCCTCGGAGCACAGACCCAGACACAGGCATGGCACCCAGAATTTGGGTTTTTCTGAAGATGGTTTGTACTCCACTGAGCTTGTGTTAAATGTTAAACTCAGTGCCCTGCCTCTGGCTTGCCGTGCCAGGGCAGGCACTGCCCCTGCTGCCTCCCAGCTCACCCAGGCTCACCAAAATGTGGGGTTGGTGAGTTTGGTGCAGTGATGCTCTCACCTGGCAGAGAACAGTTGTAATAATGGTGGGGAAAAAAGCTTTTTTGAATATAGAAAATTTAATTTTTTTTTATTTTAAAAACAATTTAGATGCATTCAAACTTGTATTTGTAGGATTTTTACTTTTCATTGTTGAAAGAAAGGTTGTCAGATTTATAAAATATCTGGGGTTTATCCACTGGCATGGTACTCAGAAGTTGGGTTTTTCTGAAAATGGTTTGCACTACACTGAGCTTGTGTTAAATGTGTGCTCAGTGCCCTGGCTCTGGGTTTAGGATTTTTTCTGTTCATTATTGAAAGAAAGGTTATCAGATTCATAAAATGTCTGGGGTTTATTGTTGGGAATTTTTTTTACTTTTCCGGGGAAAGCACCAGTTTGACAGAGACTGAAATGAGTTACCACATGCAATGGTCTGCGTTTTTGCTGGTAACAGATGTGGTTTGCTTGGAGAGAATCAAATCTGGGAAAAATCACGTCTGAGGCAGTTTAATTTTGTTCCAGAACTAATCTTTATTGTGGGTTAGGTGGGAGTGTGCACTGACAGTGTCTTGTTGGCCATATTAGCACGAGTGTGGAGGAAAATATTCCTCTGTATAAATGTCAGATGATAGGAGCTTTTACAGGATAGAATTTTGACATCTGAGAGTTCAAGTCAGCAAAGTCCAGCACATCTCAGGTTGCTCTGGATGGCTGTAATCACCTTCTTCTTATTTACTTAGCAGAGAACAGAATGTGCTGATTGTCAGTGCACTTCCCAAAAGTGAGAGTGTGTACAGAAGGGGAGATGGCTGAAGGGGTGATTGGATAAATGTCCTCACATCAGAGCACTTGGATATTCTTCACGTGAAACATGTGAACACTCTGCTGGGGAAAGGTCAAAGCATTTGCTTGGAGCATTTTGGCAGGAATCTCTCAGCCCCAGAATAAAGATTTGTGGGTACCTGTTTCAATAGACACATCTGTGTTTGGATATTTGAAACAGAAATGCAAATTAGGTGCAAAAATTAAAACCAATTTGCAATTGCCACACGTGGAGATTTTGACAGTCTGACTGTATTAAGGGTGAAGACCAAGCAGCTGAAAATAGTGGGATATTGATCTCTTCCCTTGGCTGTTTGTGTCCTTCCATGGCAGCTGTGAAGGAAGTATTTGTGCTGAGGGATAGATTTGCGTCTGAGGAGATGGCTAAACATCCATTTCACGCAGAATACTATTAAAAAAAATGCAGGAAGAAATAAACTCCCCAAAGCAATCTGTAGTATTGATGTTTTCAAAAAAGGAAGGGGTTATGAGAGTAATTGAAGCAATTGCACGTTCTGCCTGTTGCTCATCAGTGTTTTCCAATTTACATCCTAAGAAAACTGCCAGTAATTTCCTGCCTAAGTAAGATGGAAGGTGTTCCTAAGAGCACAACAGTGAGAGTATTGTGCATGATGCTTTATTCCAGTGGGGCCAGATATTATGAACCTTTAAGAACTAGCAGATGTGCAAGGATTTTTATTGTGGTCCTAAATTTCCCCAGCTTAGGCCCTAGATGTAATGGCTTGTTGGCAATTTCTATTTTTGCCTTTAATAACCTCTAATAAATATTCTTCCTAAGTTTTTCTCTAAATAGGTTTTGAACCTGCACATTTGTGGGCATTTGAAGTATTTTTAATTCTGTCTTTTGATCACTCAGTTGAATGGGGCTGCTTACTCCTTGGGAAAGACATAAGTTTTTTATTACTGCAATTTTTGCCACTGTTTTATTTTAAATTGATACACAACAGTGGAAGAAATCTGCTGATTTTTCTTCTATGTATACAAAAAAGCCATAGCAGAATAATTCAGAATTACAGTCTGTGTCTAAGCGTCTGTTTAATGCCACATGATTTTTGATGATGTAAAAGCCACTGGAAAACCTCCCATGAGTGAGTTGCCAGCGGGATGTTTATGGTGAGTTATAGCTGTTACTAATGCCAAATATTGTCAGAGTAAACTGTGGGTTTGATTAAACAGTTCCATAATGATGCTATCAAGGCCTCAAGCATCTGAAATATGGAAAACAAATGTGTGAAAGTACCAGCAAAGAGAGGAGTAAAACTGTGAGGCCTGAAGTAGACGTGCCAGAGTGTGGGTGTTTGTTATTTTGTCTTTGTTAATAAAACACTTCATGAGCACAGCAACAAAACGTGAGTCACTGACATGAAGGCAAGGAACTGGGACTTGGAAGAGATTGAAATCTGATCCAAGAATCCCTAAATAACAGGAATGGGTTGTGATGTTCTTTTACAATGAGGGAGAGCGCTTGAAATACCTGCTTTGAAACTTTTTTTTTGTCATAAATGGAGTCACAACTCCAATATTGCTGGGAAATTCATTACCTACAACTGGGTAACAGATCTAACCCCCAAATGAATGTTTAAGCCAACAACTGGTGAAACAAAGGATTAACAGAGGAGTTTCAATAAATGGGGTGTAGAGCAGTGAAATGAGAGTGAAAACCAGAATTACCCACTTGGAGAGGGAGTTTGTCCCAGTAAGAGCAGCTCACGTGGGCTCCAGCTGCACCACGAGCACTGGTTTGGCTCTGGATCAGTGAGAGGGAGGTTTTGAGGTGAAAACATGAGTGGAGAGGAGAAATACACAAGGGAAAACCGCATCCCAGTGCCTCACAAGTAAACATTTCCTCTGTTACCTCCACTGACATAAATATCTGAAGTGTTGAAAATCCATTCTAGTATTCACAATGCCTATTTGCTCATTAAATGAATTAATACCTACAGAATACTGGGATGAATAATAAATATTGAATTGAACTCCTGGTAGCATCATATACTGTGGCTAATCTTCCCCCTCAGCTCATTGGGAGAGTGCAGGTGTAAATGTTAATTAAAGTTAACTAAAGTCAAATTATCTTTTTAAGCTGTCAGGACAAGTTTTTCTTCTTTCAATCAAACCATACTGTTTTCATATTTCTGTACAGAAAATAGAATTAGTATTTTTAAATTTAAAAAGTAGTATTTTTATTAACCAATGAAATGATAATAATTATTTACCCTAACTGGGGGAGAAGAGTCAATGTTTTGACAAAAGCCTTAATGGGTAGCACACAGAAAAAAAGGGCAAACATTTTCAATTTTTTATTATTATTTCCTGCTTTCTGCTTTTTAAAATCAATTTCCATGCAGAAATCTATTGCCTGCAGCACTGTATTTAAAGACAGAAGGTCAGCTGACCCATTTGCCACCTGTATCTTTTGGATTTTTTATATTTATTATAGAATTATAGACAGAAAAGAACTTGCCATGTAACAACATATATCTAATGTCAGGGTTTAGGTGAATTTAAGTGACTTTTTCTCCCCCTCTGGTAGGGCAGATGCAGCATTATCACCATGAGCTGGGCTGGGGCTGCTGCTGCTCTGGGATTGTCACCCAGGGGTGAGAGACACAAACTCACAGTGCCATTACAGAGCACTTAAATCCCTGAATTTCTGCAGGCACAGACAATTCCCAGAGATGTTTTTCAGGGGAATTGCTCTGAGTGTTCCCTGCACAGCTCCAGGACCTGGATCTGTTACAGCCCAAGGTCCAAGCCAAGTGCAGCCCAGCAGGATTGGGAACATTCCACAGGAGAGGGGGAATTTCAGTGCTGTGCCTGCCTCAAGCGTTCCTGAATCCTAAATATTCAATATTTAAATATATTCTGAAGAGTAGAAGCCCTGTTTTTCTTTACCTGCCTCTGTGTGTGAGAAATGCCCCTTTTGTGTGTGATTTTGGTGAATGACCCCAGCAGCAGATGTTAACTTTGATGAACTATTTGTGAAAGACACATTTGTAGCCTTCAGGTGTTATGTCTCTAATACCTTAAAAATATTTTAAGGCTACGCTGTGTGCCTGCTGTTAATGTTAATTTCAGGAGTCTTTTTATCTTTTCTCCTGGGTCCTAAATATGTCTTTATGAATTCCTTTAGCCCTGAACTGACATCTCTCTTCTTCTCAGTTAAAAGTACATTTATTCACTTGAAAGAACGGGGACAGAACCATTGTCACATACATATTTCCTACATTCTCTGATTAAAACTCAGGTGGAAGCCAGGCATGTTTGGATATCCTCTATCCAAGCATGTAGCCAGGGGCCTTTTACAGCTCTATACAAATGGCACAGCTTTTATATGTTATAGGAAAAAATATCTAAGCTAAAAAAGTGATTTGTTGCAGCTATGCAACTGGGCTCTGTGCAAGGGCAGCCAGTGCTTTTTGTTTTATGGAGATATGGCACTAAATCTTCCAAGCTGTCATTTAGACTTCTGAAGGAACTGTTGTGGTTCACACTGTGGTGATGGGTCATTGTAAAAAAGAGTAGTGATTGGTGATTCTTGTGGTATTTGTGGTCATCTGGAAGGAAGTAGAGCAATTTAGAGAACAAAGCCTCTGTGCTTTTGTGTGTCATGGAATCCTACAAACACATGGGTGTCATCTCTCCACACCTGTAAACCAGGTAACCATTTTGGTCCTGATTTGGGTTACAAAAAGTAGATTATTCCTCGTGACAAAACCATGGAATGACTATCCAGTTTCAGGGGTGTTTGCATCTCAGAATTCCACCCATTTGAGCCATCAATACACTGGCAAACTGCATCTCTTCACTCAGGTTCATCTGTGTGAGAAGTCTAGTATGAGAAGGGCTGTTTTTTTCAACATTCACTGTTTGCAAAGATTTAACAAGGACCTAAAATGCATCTACTCTGCTTTAGGGTCACGGAATTTGTTCAAGTGGGCTTGTGATTTGTTTTCTACTCAAGGTTCAGCCTTTTTGAACATTTCCTCTTTCCTGAGGGCCTCTGTTAGGAAATGCTTTTTGAACAGAACAAGGCAGATGAACAGGCTACAGCTTCATTCATTGAGCCAGATAAGGCAGCTTTCCATGCTTATATTTTTCCCCCTTTAAAAGTAAGTTGGAATTTATATTTTATTTTTCATAGGAAGAGTTATATGTGTCCTCAAGCCCAAGCTAACAACCAAATCTGATGAGGGAGAGCCCTTCTCCTGTTAAAATACTGGCCCCAGCATTCTGGATTATCCAAGGCATGTGTTAATGCAGAGGTATTTGCTCTCTAGACCTGCAGGCATCAGGGGGAAGCTCTGCTTGATAATCAGAGCACAGTGTCAGTGTTTCCTGCACATCCTTGTGTTATCTGTGCATTTTTAGCAGTTTCTGAGCTGGTGCATGATTGATATCCCTGTGCATCTGATTTCCATGTGCTGCTCTGCCCACCCCATCCTGCTGTGGAGCAGATGCTTTTTCCTCTCTGCAGCACCCAAGTCCAAAAGATGGCATTTGCCAGGATTATCCCAGGTCTCTCTGAAAAGCTGTGGAATTAATTAATTGTCTTTGTTTAGGAATCTGGCCAGTGCATAAAGAACAGGCTGAAATATCCCATTACCACTTCTGTAGGAGTTGTAAGTCAAACCCCTCTGCACAAAAAGACCAACCAGTTGTGGTGGGAAGTCCCAGCTGAAGGTACTGAAGTGCACAGAGCACATTTTCCTAAATGAATAGGCTAAATGAAAAGCAGGTAAAAACTGATTAGTAAAGCAAATGGTGGGATTTGTGTTTTTGAAAAGGGAATGTAGTTAAATTCCTGTGCTATTACTCTAAGACATGAAAAAACACAACGTAGACATGCTGTTGTTCTAAAGGTAAAAAGGGAAGTTTATTTTTTGACTCCAACATTTATAGATTTCCAAAAGTGACAGTGGATTGGAGGGTGACAGTGCCACCTCTCCAATGACACTGGACAAACCAACAGTGCATCAAATTCCTCCTCCTCCATAAAAGAATGCAAAACAATAAGTTATTTACAGAAAGTGTGTGAGAAGGTTTGTTACAAGAATGTAAAAATCAGAAGGGTTAAAAAATCCTAAAACATCAGGGTGACAATGTGCCTCCCGTACAAAAATGAGGCATAGACAGAGAAGGTTCTGGCACAGACACTGGGTTATCAAAAACTCTGCTTCTTCTGTGGTTTGGCTGCTGCAGCTTCAAAAGTCTCATCTGCAGCAGCAGCCCAACAGAACCAAACTAAGGCATTGCAATGCTTGACTGGGTTTGCAAAGGCCTGGATTTCGTGTGCTCTGTCCAAACAAGGACATCTCTACTTGGTCTTCATCCCATTGTGAATGATGTAACTGAAAGGGAGGAGTAGAAATGAAGAGGCTTTGCACAGGTCCTGTTCTTACATATGGATGTCTTTTCATCTGTCTCATCCCCTTGAGATTTTCTGTTTTAATGAATTCCTGACTTGTCTGAGGAATGGTACTGTAAATGGAAGTGAGTTAGCTGAAGTTCAAATCCGAAGAAAACATAGATTTTTAGCATCTTTTTCCACATCAGCTGTAAGAGTATCTCTATGCTATCATGCAGTCTCTGTGTAGAAAACCTTGAAAGCTTTATTTTCCCAGGATTAGACAGGGGAATTCAGGTTTCTCAAAGTAAAATGTTACCTGTCCCATGTTGTTACTAGTGTAGTTTTTTGGTCTGTCCACCCCCCAGGTTTGGCTGTAGCAATGTAGGAAGGTACTCCCCAGAATGAACAACTCTGAAATACCCAGTAATCAGAGTAAAATCCTGTCATTTGCCCTTGACTTGTAATAGCAAGATCTGGTTTCACCAGTTCCTGGTTAGCTGTATTAGCAGGTTGGCATAATTTCTACAGGGAAATTTGCTGTCCCCTTAGTGATAAATGGAGCTGCTCTCCCTTTACTTAACATGTTCTCCCTGGGGACTATTATGGTGTCAACAGCATTTTGAAAAATTGCTGCAGAAATAATGAGGACAGGGAAGTGTGTTTGTGCCCATTTCATTCATCCACTTCTGTCCCTTTTTCACTTACTCTGTAACCCTCTCAGTCTTGTCTCAGGCACTTAAAGAAGGAAAGTGCTGGAAGATTTTTTTGCAGTGGTATTTCCCTTGACTAGTTTTGCTTAGAAATATCAGTTCAAGGTCAGATTAATTGGGATGGGGGAGGAAAGATTTTTGTCTCTTGTTTTGTAAGAACTTACACCTGATTATTTTACAGAGATTTATTTTTGTGTGTTGGGTAACCTCTAAATGCTCAGTGCCATCAGTTCTGCCAATTTTTCCTCCTTATAAAGAGGAAATCACAGAAATGTAACAAGGGAGAAGGAAAATGTATTCTCTTTTGGGCCAAACAAAGCATTGCAAATGCAAGAGGTTCTTTTCTGAATGTGATGGTGCCCTTTGATAACACAGAGACACTGTGTGGGGGTCATGTGTATCTTCTTAAAGAGCTTTTTTTGGGCCACTTTAATATTCTGTATTTTTTCAGAGCTTTGAAGGTTTAGGATTGAGTCCAAGAGCCACAGATTTCCCAGTGCATGTTGTGCATATATTTAACCTTCAGCTCAGACCCTTTTCCCTCTCTAAGACCTTCCATTTCAAGCCTTGCAGCTTGTGTTCTGCACGTCCCCTATGATCCAAAAAAAGTGCTTTGCTACTTTTTATGATGTGTGGCTCCTGTTTATCCATCACAGTTGTGTTCCAATAAATCAAGTGTGAGCTGTGGGAAGAGTTTGCTCTCCTCAGGCTCTGAGCCTGTGCTGTTCCAATGCCTGGTGTGCAGTTTGGGATCATTGGGATGACTCTGACAAGGGGCTCTGGGGCTCTACAAGTCCCCCAAAAGGCTAATTTCTGATGTCTGAACCAGTCTTACAGCAGGTGACTAAAGTTACCACAGTGGTGTGTAAGGAGTATGGAGAATTTCTAATTTGTAGTGTTTTCTACCTGAAGAGCTTCAAATCATTTACTTGAAATAAAAAAAAAAAAATTGTATTGATTCATTTGAAAAGGGGATGAGAGCAATACTGTAGCCCAGGAAGCCTTTAGCAGGGGATATTGGGATGAAAAGCTTGATGCAAAGACCCCTCCAGCCCCTGGGGTGGCAGTGCTGGGTGGGTGGATGGGGCTGCAGTGGGAGAAGTGCACCCTTCAGGGGTGGGAAGGGCACAGGCAGATCACCTCAGGCTTTCCAATTGCATAATAAAGGATATATTTTAAACAGAGTGTGTTCTCAGCTCAGGAGTTTGGGTTTGTTCTTTGTGTGTTTGTTGGGTGAGCACATCAAGAACAGGGTGTGGGCTCTGCTGGGTGTGACTGACAGCATCATTCCTGTGCTCTTGGTTGTGTAGATGTGGAGCTGTAAGAGCTTAAATGAGAGATGTGGGACTCCAGGCAGCTCTCCAAAATGCAGTTTATTACACCCAAGACATTACAGCAGTCCAGGATTGTGGGTGACAGAGCTGTGCCTACAGCTGTCAGCTCCAGCTGCAGGCAGGCCTGGAGACTCTCCGTTTAGGTTACAATGCATTATTTACTTTTCTTTGCTGAGCATCTTAACACAGTAGAACCAATCTACACCTTAACTTTTATCTATAGCCTATCATAATTGCTGTAATTACCATATTCATGTTATTATTCTCCAATCACTAAAAGTTAGTACACTACAGTTTAAGGTAGAAGGTTTTTTCCAGTTTTCTTGGTGAAAAATTCTGAGACCTTTTTTCTATTGCCTCATTTGCCTGTGCTCTCTTTCTGCTTGGTAAAAACATCTTCTTGTTTGAGGTGGGTTTATTCTTTTCTCTAAGTCATAAAAACCTCTTCTGATGAACATCGCCTTTGCCTCCTTGGTTATCCAATAAGACTGGCTCAGCAATTCTTTTCTTCTGTATCAAAACTTGCTTCCATTTCTATTCCTTCTTCAGATTCTACATTCAAAAATCTTTCTACTAAACATACATATCTGTGAAACTTTCTTGTCAAACTTTCACCCTTCCCAACATGGAGCAGTGCCTGGGAGCTGGGCTGGAAGCAAATGTCAGCATCCCCAGATGTGAGATGAGAGTTCCCAGCTGCTCCCTGTGTGCTCAGGTGTGCTGCTTATCCTGGGAGCAGCACAAGGGAATGGAAAACTCTGGAGCTGCACTGTGGTGGTCACAGCTCCAGCTCTGTGGGGCTGGCTGCCACTCTGGGGTTAGCCTGAGAGACACGGCAATCATCAAAGACATAATTTCCTGGGTTTTATTGCAGTTTCTTTTTTTTTGGTGGTTTTTTTTTTGTTTGTTTTGTTTTTGTTTTTGTTTTTTTTTGTTTGTTTTGTTTTGTTTTTGTTACTAAATTGAATAAAAGGAAGTGCAGATCTTCATGTTTTAAAGACACTGACAAGTGTTGTTGTACCACTGGCCCTAATGAAGCATGTTACATTTTTACCTTTTCAAGGCATGTCAAACATAACCTTTATAACCAGCAGACAAACTGAGGACCTTGTAAGGCTGGTTATTCTCATGATGCAAATTTCAGAGCCCATTAACAAGATTAGCAATGCAAAAAGGCAAAGCTCAAGGTAAGGAAAGAATCCAAACTTTTCCAAAGGTAAAACTTTGTGTTATTGTGGTCTATGTTATTGTGCATAATATTTTTTCTTTGGTTTCTTTTCTCCCTTTAGAATAAATTGACATAGAATAGAATGCTATTTATCTAGAAGAAATCAGCCTTTTAGAAGAGAAAGTAATTCTTAGGACACTGTGTTTTGCTCTTTAGAAAGCTATGATTTCCAATCCATTGCAATATTAAAATAGGCAGCTATTTAGTAGTTTAAAGCGGTGAAAGAAAAGAGTTTGCTCTTGAATAGGAGCATTTATGATTACAGAGGGTATTTTTTTTTTAATATGAGGAGGGAACATGCAGGGGAAAGAGAATCCGAGCTTGCAGAAATTGAACAGTTTTCAGGGAGGACAATTATGCCTTTAATTTCCACCCTTATTATTGTAATAAGGCCATGACAAGGGTCTTTAACCATTGCACCTTCAGCTTTTGTCTTCAGTCATCACTGAAGTCTGATTTTGAAATTACATTCTCCTTTTACAAAGGCTCCATTCTCTGAAGATACTTGAACGTGCTGAAAGGATTGTTGAAATTTTGGATACCACGATGAATTAATTATGGGTGTAGGACATGCTGTGATGCTGCTGCTGCTGAGGCTCTGTTCTGAGCACTTCCATTGTAAATCTCTGCTTTTTACTGTTTTATCAGTTGTCATTGTAACTTCATCTTGTAAACACTTCAGAGTGACGAACTTATCTTGGTTTTGGGGCTTGGCACAACTGGGTTTTGATTCTTGAATGAAATAAGGCACTAAAGGACTCAAAATGTTATCAGAAGACACAGATGCTCATTTTAAGGATTTTTTGCACTTGCTTATTCATACTTTTATTCACGTGCTCTGCTCTAGAGGTGCTCAGTTTTGAATCTCTCCTATGGCATCTCTGGACCTCTCTTCCAATGTTTTACCATATTTCTGATTAAATTTGTTTTCCTTTTTTTCTAGCCGGCAGTTCCTGCACATTCCAGGCTGTGTCTGTACCTCTCATTGCTGTGCTCTTGTGTCCAACTCTGGCTCTCTTTCCCAAAAATTGCCTTTAGGGAGCTGAAGGGAGCCAGGGCTGACCCATCCCTGTTGTGTCACTGCTCAGTCCTCAGTGCTGCAGTCCCTGACATCTTCATGGGCTCTGCTGTGCCAAAGTCTGTGTCAGACTGTGAGGGCCCAAACTAGGCCCACGTTTGGGTTCACAAGTTCTGGACACAAAGAAAGGGTCGTTTCTCTCAACCTCAGTCTTGCCAGGTCCTCTGACACCCTCCATACAACCATGAAACCATCACTGCTGCCTGGAGTCTGTGGGACCTCAGTAAAGCTCAAACCCAGCTGCTCTCCTTGGGCCAAAATTGATGCCTTTGGAGCTGCTTAAAAACAGAGGCCAGACAGAGTTAAGGGAATAAAAAGCAGTTTAATTATTGAAGGGCCTTCAGGTACATTGAGGGCAGACAAAGCCCCCCAGGGCCTACACCCAAAATGAATGAAGGGTCACAGATTATCACATTTTATAAGTTTGGTCCATTTGCATAGTGGGGGTTAATCTTCCAATTTCAGCTTCAGGTAATGAAGTCATTTACCCCAAGTTTGCTCCCCCCAGCTCACTTTTGTTTCCATCTCTGGGGCCTGAGGCAGTGAGGTGTCCTTGGCTCCCAGGCCTGGAGAGGAATTGTTGTGTCTGCCCAAAATGGGGAAGCAGCAGCTCACACTGTGTGTGGAGTTTGGACTTATACACTAAAAACTGCAGGGTTGCAAATCTCTGAAAAATAGAAAAGCTGAAATCCTAAGGCATCACAGACCCTGATACTGTTGTTGGGAGTTCTGAGGTGTTTGCTGTGGGAGATCAGTGTGGGAGCAGCTCCTCCATGCCCTGCCCACAGCAGTGACCACTGGGCCCTCACAGAACAGAACTCAGCAGATTGAAGCCCCTGCTTTGAAAGTGCAGAGTTAAAAAAGCATTGCAGCGTCCCACAACTAAATGTGGATGAATAAATTGTAGGTGGGGAGAAATCTATTGGGAGATCTGAGGTGTTTGCTGTGGGAGATCAGCCTGGGAGCTGCTCCTCCATCCCCTGCCCACAGCAGTGACCACTGGGCCCTCACAGAACAGAGCTGAGAGAGGATTGAAGCCCCTGCTTTGAAAGTGCAGAGTTGAAAAAGCATTACAGTGTCCTGCAATTAAATGTGGATGAATTAATTATAGTGGAGAGACATCCATCCACTTTTGAGTTTCAGGAATGATTTTTAAATGTGGAAAAGGATGTTAATCACCACAGCAATGATATTTGGGAGCCTTATTTAGTGCTGCTGGTTGTCTGAATAAATAATACTGCACAATGTTTGTCTCTCAGTCCATCACTCAGTTGTTCTCACTGTCTCTTTCTCTCTCTTTTCCCACAGTGTGATATTTTTGTGTTTCAAAACAAAGGCTCTCACTTCTTTCAGTGTGAACATTTAAACTGTGCCAAATGTAAATTTGCCTACTAAATACCTCACTTCTCTCAGAGCAGAATGGCACTGTATTGTGTTCTAAAGAGCATTTTAAAATGCACTTTAATTTCAGGAGAAATCAGCCAATTTTGATATGAGTCAGTTGTACACATAGACCCAGTTCTGCTCTCAGTGTACCTGCCCTGCCTTACCCAACGATACTGTTCTCTAGGAATGGTAGAACTTTTCTTCTCTTACCTTTCTCATAGCAAAGTAAGATAATTTTGCCTTATTTTGTTTCTTTCCCTGCAGCTTGTGATTTATGAAAGCAAAAGGATATGGCAGTAGCTGTCTCCCCAAAATTCCAATTTTTTTCAGCTTTCTGAACTTCAAGTGTGCTGGAAGATCAGCAAATAGTGTTTGCTGAAGTTTTCTTTACTCTGCCTGTTCTTCTAAGTTTGAATATGGAATATAAATCCATGATAAAATTCAAGTCCTTGGATTTAAATTAAAGGCTCTGTAGTTGGGGAATCTGAATATTCTGCCAGAGATCTTTCTTTTCAGATGCTGGCCCATGTATATTGTGAATTCTTTCTCCTTTCCAAGGGGAATTTATTATGCAGTGGCTGGAATTAGTGACCAAGAGATTTTCTCTTCTTATTAATGTAAATAGAGAGTATTTCCACTGAGGGGACCCTAAATTCTTTCAATCCATTAGGACACATGAGCAGAATCTTTCTGGAAAGACAAAAGAGGTACAAGGAATTCTTAGCAAGAAGCTAAAGCAGATGAAAAAACCCCAAACCAACAAATTGTAAAATATGATGGCAGCAATTGTTGTCTGCTAAAATTGATAAACTGGTAATGAAGAATCCAAGTTAAATTTTGGTTTCTAGGGCAGGATTAATATAATTCTATGGCAAAATGGGATTTCCAACTCTCTGCAATGAAGCTCTCAGCAAACTGGCAACATTTTACCCAGCAATTGCAGTAACTGCTCACCTTTCTGAGCAAGGCAGTATCCAGATGTACACCTTCCATCTGCACATGTATCAGCCTGCCCTTCCTTTTAAAGGTCTTTTTCCCCCTCCCTTTTTTTTTCTCTTTAAACTTCCAAGCACGGGGACTGTTAGCAAGATGTATCTCTAGCAAAGTATATTCAATAATGTGCAATATAAGGAAATATTTAATTGGCACTGCTTTTTAAAATGCCTGGCAGTCTCCAGACATTAATTTGGCAAATGCCTAAAGCCTGAATAATATTTCTCCAAGCACTTTAAAAGCCTAGGGGACACAATAGGAAGATCTGGGTCATTAAAATAGTTAACTCAATGTTTTAGTATTTGAACAGTAACGGAGCTAAGGTAGGACTGAAATTTGAGGATGGTTTCAAAGTATCTCTGTCTCATTTCCCTTTATAGCCTCATGCAGATGTTAATCCATCATGTTATTTTGTAGGACCTCAGAAAGTTTAAAGGTTGTTTAGTTGGTGGAAGTGCTCAGGGTGATTACTTCTGGTTTGCTTATTCTGCACTTTTTTTCTAAAACAGTAACATTTTATGCCCAGTAAGCTCTATTACTCCTCATTTGTTTGTAATGCTTCACGTCACACGCAGGTGCCAGGTACCTGGGTTATTATTCATTTTTGAAAAATGCTTAGTGCTGTTCCTTGCCCTGCCTCCTGCAGCAAACTGATTGATGGCGCTCAGCCCCTGCAGCTCCCTGGGCTGGGGCTGCCAGTGCCCCTGCCACAGCTCCCCAAAAACACCCCCCACACACTGCTCCTGGCAGCCTGAGCAAGAGTCTGCTCACCTGGATGGATTTTGGGGGTCATGGATGTATTTTTCTTCAGTATTTATATTTATAATAACATTATACTATGATATTAACATATCTTAATATTAGTTATATTTAACTTTTTATTTTTATGTAGGTGTCATTCATAATGCAAGTGGTCAAAATATTTTATTAAAGGAATTATAGGAGCATTATCTATGATTTAGAGCATATTTATTAAATTAAAGAATACATTTTATAAGTTTTGGCTGGTTAAGTGTAATGCAGTTTATTAGATCATCTATTAACAAACTCCAGATCATGTAATCCACCATGTAGGTGTTTCTTCTTTAAGCCTAGTGATGGGCAGTGATGACAGTCACTAAGCTGAGACTCTCACTATTGATTGCCTCTCTTGCTGTGCTGGTTTGGATGGAGACAAGGTTGATTTTCCCAGCACCCTGCAGCAAACAGTGCAAGCTGAGCCCCAAAACTGGAACTGTGAGTGTGTTATGAGAGTGAATCAATAACTGGGATGGAAACAACTCCTGCTCTGGGGTTGAGGCCAGGGCCTGGGCAAGCAGCAAACATTAGCAGGAGAATTTATTTATTTCTTTAGCAGGGCAGCAGCTGCTGCTGCAGGGAGCAGAGTGAGGCCTTCTTTGGCATTCCTGAGCAAGGCACCCACAGGTGCTGCTTGTGCCTCCTCCTGTAAAGGCACCTGTTGTTAAATTTTCAATGCTGAATCCATTAGACCTCATTAGGGGAGTGGAAAGCTTTGAAGAAAGTCAGACTCAATTATCTCTGTATTTTCAGATGCTGGGGGAGGTAGTCTTTAAACCTCATTGCTTTATTCAAGCTGTTGCTGTAATGGTACAAAGCTTTTTTGCTCTCATTGTCTTACAGTAGTGCAGAAGTGTAAGGAGTGATGACAGGTTAAAATGGAGCAAGGTCAGAAGGTGAATTATTGCTTCACAGAATGATGTAGATTTGGTATTAACTTGTCATCTCTGCTCCTTCCAGTGATTCCCATTTTCCCTAAAGTGTCAAAGCAAAATCTTTATTGCTGAGCTGGTTTATGTCACTATGTGACATCAGGGGGGACATGCCAGAGACTGGCTGCTCCCATCAGCTCCTTAAATACCAGGTGATGCCTAAAGAGGCTGACCTGGCACAGAGGCTGGACAAGGAATAAAGTAGGGATTTATTAAAGGCCTTCACAGGATACACCTCGGGCAGTGCAAGAGCCCAGCCAGGGCTACACTCAAGGTGGACTCTGAGTCACAAGTTTTCACACTTTTGTAGCTTTTGGTCCATTTCCATATTGGGATTAATTGTCCAATTACAGCTCAGGTTATGCAGTCCCATCCTCCCAGATTGCTCTCCTCAATTTGCTGCTGTTTGTACTTTTTGGGCCTGGAAAAGGATTGTTTTGTGTGACTGAGCTGTGAGGAGAACTTGCTAACACTTTTTTATGAAGTTCAGAGTTACACGCTAAGGCAGTACAGAATCTGGAAAATATGAATGCTGAAACTTGAGGCATCACAGGGAGCTCTCCTTGCTGTAGGGTTGAGTTCTATAAACCTTTTTACTACATTATCACATGCTGCTTAAATAGGAGTTCAGTTTATTCTTTTATTTTATTAGGATGAATGCAGTTAAAGTTATCACCTGCAAGAAGCAGTTATTGGCTAAACTGATGGGTAGGAAGCCACAGGATCTCCTTTAGCCTCTTGTGCGTCCAAAGTCTGGGTTGGTACAGTCACCTCTACAGTGGGCAGACACTGATTGAGGGGTTCATGATAACATCTCTACCAGCAGCTGCCAGGAGAGAGGCAAGGGAAAACGGGAAAGAGGCTGAGGATGTGTGGGGTTCTGGGTTATGAGTTTTAATGATTTACAACATTTTCCTGAGCTGGGCACGGTCCCATGCATGAAATGAATAGAAAAACAAGCATTTGCAGTTATTGGGCAGTGCATGAGCAAGAGGGCAGAGATTTTTGTCCTTAATTCTAAAGCAGTTCTACCATTTTAGGGTATGCTTATATGATGTACTATGAGACATAAAAAAATAAATGGGGAAAATGTTCAGGCCTGGCTCCTGGGAGGGAGCAGACCTGCATTTAGACCCCCTATTTCCAGGAGAAATGCCTCAAACTCCATTTAAAAAGCTGGGTTTGATGTCCGTAGGTAGAATCTGAGCGTGGTTCTCCTTTGAAGAGCTGAGGAGCAGCAGTGCAGCAGCTCAGGCCAGAGGCTTCTCTCTGCTCTGTGTGCAGTGGAACCTGCTCAAGTGAGTCAGCTGCAACCAGGGAATACAGATTGTGCTCATATTTCACTTGATGATGGACTTAATCAGTTAGGGAAGAATCTTAACTAAGGCTTTCCAACAGCTTTATTTTTTCCAAGTGGCAATCAGGAGCTCTTGCCAATTTATCTGCCACTTCAGGGTACTAAACCCTTGCATGCATTTCCTTCTGGTTCTCAAGGTAATGAAACCACGGAACCCTTCAGGATTAACAATCTCTTGTCATGAATGGGGACACCCACACCACCACTGCCCTTGTGATTAGCCATGGAGAACCAGAATTCCCAAGGCAGCAGGGATTTCAATAGTGCTGAGCACAGGAGAAATGATCCCTATCGACACAATTGCTTCAAGGCTTTCTAGGAAGGGATGTTTGCAAAGGGATCCATTAAATGGGTAATTCTTAAAGCCCAATTCCTCCCCAAAGTGCAGTTGTTTTGCAGGCAGAGTGTGCTTCACTCTCATGTCACAGAGTGGAGCCTCCTGAACCCAGCACTGCTGGATGAGGTGGTGGTTCACTGTCATCATTACTGGCACTCACCCAGCACCCAAAATAGAAATGAACTCATGACTCCCATGTCCCAGAAGCTCTGCCACACTGTGGAGCACACTTGTGTTCTCAAGTCTTTGCTGTATTCAGAGCTAACATACATTTTCTACCAGGGTTTATTACATTTTACATACACAATGCAGAGAACGTGTTCAAAATAACTATTTGAAGACAAGCTGATAAAACAAGCAGCTGTAAGTTGTCACAAATAACACCCTGGGATGCAAACAATGCCAGCAAGGGTGGATGAGGCTGAGATATATCTAGAAGGATGAGGATATAGATTAATTACATACAATAGGAGAGATACCAAGCTGATCATGTGTGTTGCTCACCTGAAGCCCAGGCAAATGGGAACAGAATGGCAGCTGGCATTCTGCAGGGAAGAAGCAGATTAAAACCTCCTCTAGAAATGTCTGAAGTACAGTAGGTAAGAAATCAGAGGGTTTGGCTGGAGCTGAACAAAGCTCAACAGGACTTTGTGGTTTAACACATACATCAGGTTCATCACACTCCTCCCAGAAGGACTGGCGGTGATGTCCCTGCATTTTGAGGATGCCCTTGTGTGTTCAAAGTGCCTGTTTGCCTGCATGCCATTTGCATTAGCATTTTAAATGTTAGTCTCCATAAAAAAAGCCTATCTGGTGCATTTTCAGCTTACAAACGAGGCTCTGAGTTAGGGCAATGTTCACCTGGAGGGTCATATATTTCATGCTTCATTGCTTTCTGCTGGTGATTTCTGAGGTAATCTGCAGTGTCTCTGAGAAGAGGTGCCAGTTACTGTGCCATGATTGCTGTTTGGGGAAGTGTGCTGTTAAAATGTCTGTCTGGCAGGCAGATTAACCACAGATTTATATGCATTTGCTGAGAAAAAGATTTGGCCTTCTAAATCCTGATTTCTAATTGGAAATAAGCGGAATTTTAGACTCTCCCTCCCCCTCTCCCTTTGTTTTCCCCTGCATGAAGCACTAAGAATAAGAATAAGCTCAGATATTTACTGGGATCCTTTTGCTACTCGGCAGTGCTCTTTTAGGTGTGTATTGGTCATCTCCTGCAGGTTCATATATTCCTTCTCTCTTGGTTGCTTTATTTCTCATGAATCCTTGGGGAAAAGTATTCCTTTTACTGTTTCCCTGCTGTGTTTCTTCTTCAATATCAGTTTATCAGCTGGAGATGCTTATTATGTTATTTAAGTAAAAAACTTCTTGTCATCTCCATGTAACTGTAAGTTAGAACAGGTTTACCTGGTCTTTTTTCTCTCCAGCCAGCTCTGCAATATTGAGAAACAAGAGTTTTCTCTGAAAATTCAAACCTTCTCTTACTCCTCTTATGTTTTGTCCATTGGTGAAACTCAATTCTCTTGAATTCTCTTTCAGCATTTCCAGAATATTTCCTTATTTTACTGAATCTCTTTTTTCTCTTGTAAAGCGCTGGCCTAGGTTAGACTTTCCCTTCCTTGCACATGATATCTTTTCCCTTAGTTTTACAGCTTTTCCCCAAGCATCCAGGATACACTGTAATCCTACAAGAATCAAATTTCTAAATTCCTTCTTTTGGGAGGGAATTTCCCAAACCAGTGGTGAAAACATTGTGTGTTCAACAACAGACTTTTTCATAAATACAATACTTTTTTAAAGAGAAGACAAATGACAAAATATTAAAAAAAAAGCATTGAATAAATACACTAAAAGTCTTGCTGGAATAAGTAAGAGGAATCAGTCAGATGCAAAGGGAAAACAAAACCTGGAGAAGACCAAAGCAGAAGGGGCAAAAGGAACAGATACAGGTGGTTTAGTATTTTTGTTGTTAATGGTTTCTTCAATCATTTAATTATGTTCTAATTTAATTTTTTTTTTAATTTGGCTTTTCACTGTCTTGAAGTCCTTCAGCCAATAAATTCTGGGGCACAAGGTCTGGTGTCTGTCTCAGACTCAAATCAGAAGAGACTACTTTTGAATGATAAATATTTTCTGCAATGACAGTAGCTGCGTTTGCTGTGGTGTCAGCCTGTCAGTCTTGCTGTGATGTGGTCACCAGAGGGGTCTGCAGGGACAGCCTGTCTCTGCCATGGAGTGCATCTCCCCAGCACAGCCCCAGGAATGAGCAGAGAGGCTCTGTCAGCTGCTCTGAGCTTTGCAGAGCAGTTCAGAGCACAGGGACCCTGGGTGTGGGGATATCAGGAGAGGATTGGGAGGGGAAAACGTGGCATGAGGTGAAGGGTGGAAGACAAAGATCATCAGAGCTGCCACAGGCTCCAGCCTGTCAGAGCTGTGCAAGGGGAATATTCAGCATTCTAGAAATGTATCCATAGTGAAGCACAGGACTTGATGGGGCTCAGAAGGAAATTTTTTGTGACATTTTTCCTGATAAAAGCTTTCCTCAAACCACACACCACAAAATGCTGGGCTGCAAAGGGACTGGAGCCTCTTCCAAGCTCTTTGCAGACTTTGATGGAGATGACATTGCAGACAAGGAGATAAAAGGCTTCTGACATGCAGAGGCTTTTGGTCTTTGAGTGTTGTGATGACTGAGTGACCTTGTGAAGAAAGGAAAGTGTTCAAAACAAGATCTGTAGGTGGATGCTCTGCTTGATATTTGCAAGGTTGTGGGTAAGGCATTTACTAGGACTGGAAGTGCATTTGGCATTTTCCTACTTTTATGGTTTGAAAATGAAGCAAAAGGACATGTTTAGAAAGTTCTGTCTGTGAGCTGAGTTTTCAATCTGGCACATTTTTCCCCCGAAGTTGATTTCATTATTCTGTTTTGAAATTTCAGTTCAATTTAGATACGCATTTAAAAGTAAAAGTGAAATATAAGTTAAAAGCAGATCAAAACTATTTAACAAAGCATGATTGACTTAAACTGGCAAGTTTGAAATTGAAATTTGTGACATTTTACTGAAACTCAGTGGGTAAATGTACATTGATATCTTTAACTAAGGTAAAAATGGGCTCCAATGGAAAAAGGAAGAAACCCACCACATTTTGTGCTCAGCCTCCAACAGAGCAGCCCCTGCAATCACTCACATGCACTGGGCTCTCTGGGTGCTGCTGCACACCAGGCTCCCCCTGCAGCCACTGCTGAATGGCATTTCCAAGCCTTGCTGATCTATTTTTGGTTTTGTTGGTTCTCATGAAAGTGAGGCGTTTGAAAGCAATCTGCAGAGTTCGGAACAGGAGACATTGAGCTTTCCATACACAGTTCCAACATTTAGACTGAATCTCTAAGTATTTAAATGCTTCACAGTGCTTGGCAGTTCTCTGTAGCTAGCAGTTTATTTAACTCTTTGTGTCATGAGTTCTAAGAGACAGGTGTGAAAGTTCCATCGCATTTGTTTTCCTGGGAGGTCTGTGCTGACAGAGCTGTTCTGTCCAATTTAGAAAAGAAATACAGGTGGTTTAGCACATCAGCTACCTGTTTTTGTATAGTGAATTTGTGTGTAGAATATTCTACTTCAAATATTTTTGATCAATATGTAGAATATGTACAGTCAACACAATGATGTTTTTCACTTTATTTTGGATTCACTCTGTCAAAACCAATTATTCTAAATTTTGTACCTAAAACTTAGAGGTCTTGGTATCTGGACTGCTGGAGGTCTGTGGGATACTAAAGCAAAGCTTTGCTGATTTCCAGCTGATCTTGATTGTTTCCTACATCCCAATCTCAGCAAAGTGATTCTGTTTTATTCAGTTTTAGGACTGCCAAAGTGAAACTTCATGGGTTTGTAGGATGCTTTGGGCTCAACTTAAATGTTGTGGGTTTTTGGCTCATTTGGGAGGCCAAATCATGATAGTGTTTATAAATAAAATAGTTTTCGGAGCACCTCTAATAGTCAATTTGCTTTTCACATTATCTTAATTCCTTTCTATATTTTTTTTCCCACCACCTGCACCAAAAATCTTATTTCAAATACAAGGTAAAAAGCCAGTTTAGCATTTCTCAAATGAGATGAATTTTTAATGTATTTAATATTTTTCTCCTGCCACACAATGTCTGGCCATGAAATCAGGAGCAGTTGCTATTCTTACAGATCCTGTCCAGTGCAGAGGGATGCAGAAATAAAGCCCAGCTCTGCTCCTGAGTGAAATGTGGAGAGATGTCAGCTCAGAGCTGCTGCTGCTGCTTTTGAATATGCTGATTGTGCCTCTGGAAGGAGGCTGGGATCCCTGGAGATCTGTGATCTCTGCTGCACATTAGAGCTGTCTCCCCAGCAAGGCAGCCTGAACCAAATACATAAAGTTATGAGTTCTCCTGGCCTCACATCTGCACTCAGATGACAAAAAGTAGAAAGAATTAATCAGGGCCTAATGCAGCAGAGCGTTCTGCATTGTATCTTCATTAGGCTGCTTTTGCTTTCCTCTTTTGGAAGGGGCTTTTATTTACAGATTTCAAAGCCAGATGAGAAGGAGAGCTGGTAATGCACTTCAGCCACTGCAGCGCTGAAATTCAAAGGCAAGGACACAGGAGGAGAAAGATTATCATCTTATTAGTGAAGGAGGATAAAGATTATCAGGCTGCAATGATCCATTATTTATAGGAATGCTGTCCTTTCCTGTGTTACTGAGGCATTTAATGTATTTGTGCTAGAGATTAACATTGATGTTATTTTCTTTAATGTCTGTTTTCAGTCTATGCTATGGAGGTTGGCATTCAGGAAACTCAGCCAGAGGAGAGAAACAATAGTATTAATTAGGAATGTCAGTCATGGGTGTTATGAAATTCAAAATTGCCAAGTTTCCAGTGCAGTTTAGTGGTAATTATAATAGAGTGTGGAGACAAGCTGTTCTGTTCCCTCTAAAGAAATGCAGAGTTTGTTGGATCAAAGTGCTAATGCAAATCCTGGGGAATGCAATGCTGTTTCTAGAGCCACTTGGACTTTTTTGGGTTTGTTTTTGTTTTTAAAAGATGTGTTGTCATAGCTAATTCATCAACAGTAGCACTCCCTTCTACTTCAGGGTTGTTTATCACAGGATCTTGGTCTGCTCCATAAATTATCCTCAATTTGCAAATGAGAATTTTGGCATAATAAAACAGAACGAGTGTAATGGGGCTTATCTGAGTCATCAGCAGAGCTGGACATTGGAATTGGGCTCCACCTGAGCATTTCTTTATTTCTCCTGAGAGTTAGAAACTTAAAGCTGCACTCCTGAGCTCCTGGGACTGCTTTTGGATCTGCTGTAAGGAATTTTCAGTAAAATCCAGGTAAACCAAGGCTGTGCTCAGAACACTTGTACTGCCTAGACAAGGATTTTTGTCCCAATGGAAAATCTGTCCTCTTCCACAGAAAAGCCCCAGACAAACAAACAAAAACAAAATAAAAAAACCCCAACAACAAAACCAAAAAAAACCCCACCCAAACAAAAAACCTCCCAAAACCCAAACCAACAAACAAAAAACCACCCAAAACTCTCCCCCAAACCCCACAAAAACCAAGAAAACCAAACCAGAAAAAGTTCAGAAACATTAGGAAGGAAAGGTGGTGCTCTGAGACTGTTGCACTCTTTGCTGAAAGCACTTTGCTGTTTGCAAGATTCGGTTTTGAGCCTGAAATGTGGAGAAAAAAAAGGGGGTTTTATTGACAGCAAGTTAATTTAAAATTTATTGTCATTATTTTTAATGAAGAAAAGTCTTCACAAAGCTATGCAAATCATAAGCAGTCTACGGGTCTCTCTTGCAAGAGGAAAACATCAGGCTCAGCCTATGTTTGCATTTGAGTAATGCATTAAAAATCAATTAAATCCATTTGAATAATTGAGGTAAATTGGTAGTAGTGAACTGGGTTGTCCTGACTGAGGATGTAATTAACTTCCAACTAAGTAATTGTAAATTAATTAGAAACAATGTATGCTCTCCTTCTTGTAAACATTTTAGTTAAGGATTGTTGGGAGTCGAAATAATAAGGTTAGATTAGAATCAGCAATTGAATTCAGGGAACATTTAAGGAAATAACCCAGGGAATGATCTTATTATAGGAGAGGATTCTTGGTTTTCATTTTCCACATCAGGGAAATGGAAAGAATAAAATTTCTGATGCTTACATAGCTTTGCTACAGTCCTTGTTTAGTGTTTGACTGAAGTTCTAAAGTAACTTCTCATCTGAAAGATTTACTTCAAATGCTGCTGATGGAACAACTTCCTCAAACCTCAGTTTTTGCTACAGATTTGTATTTCCAAAACTGCTGTTAAGTTTCTGATATTTTACTGGTACCAGGATGTTCAGAAATAATTGGGTACATTAATATCAAAAGAGACATAAATAACTTAAATTGCTTGAGGAATTTTATTTTAAAATTCCTTTAGTTTATATTTCTCTGTCAAATTTCAAATTATTAAAATGCTCTGTTTTAAAATATTGAACAAATGTTTTAAAATAAAATTTTATTCCTCATACAGGTAACTTGGTAGGATTTTCTTACAGGCAGGCAAACAAATTTTTTTTTTAAGTGCTTAATAAACTCTCTTAAGGGTAAGTTAAAAGTGCTGACATCTATCACTGAAATGGAACTGACAGACTTAAATATTGGAAAAAAATTTCCATGACTGTCAGTTTTAATGTAAAAGCAGCTGAACAGAAATTTCTGTAATTTTAACTCCTCTAATATATGGAAAACAGTTTGTGAGCATTTATTTTCCCTCAGATTATGGAGAGGACTGCAGTGCCACTTAGCTGCCATGTTTATTGCTGAAGTGTTTATTTTAGTATTAATGCTTAAAAGCCAATACAAATTTAATCTTTTCATAGCTGTAGCATTTTGTGATTCAGAGTGAGTGATGCGATGAGTAATGGTAATTCTGCTGATTGCACAGAACTGGGTATGAAATACTTTAATCAATGAATACATCACTGAAATATTTAAAGAGAACCTGCCAGCTTTCCAAGCACTGGTTGGTTGTAGAATTTGGCGGCTTTATTTTTAATATTTTATTTTTAAATCAGGGGAAATGATTTTGTATGTGAATGGAAATACCCTGAATGTTCTTCAGAGTCGGATGATGGGAGGGAGAGGGATGATGAAAATCTGCACAGGCAGTGTTGTCTGGTGAAATAGGGAGCAATTTCAGGCAGGATGTGGGGAACAGGGGAAGGGGAAGCATGCAGGAAATCAGGATTTTGCCTACATTTATCTATGTTCAGATAAATGCCCCTGACCTCAGGGATGAGACACGAGCTGCTGGTTGGTGGCCAGGTAGCACCAGGACACTTCATTTGGAACACAAACCCTGTGAGGAACGTTTGAAGGAGCTGGGGCTGTTTAGCCTGGAGGAGGCTCAGAGGTGACCTTATTGCTCTCTACACCTTCCTGAAGGCAGGCTGCAGACAGGTGGGGTTGGTCTCTGCCACCAGGCAGCACTGACAGAACCAGAGGACACAGGCTCAAGCTGCATCAGGGAAGGTACAGGTTGGATATTAGGAAGAAATTTTCACTGAAAGAATAATAAAGTACTGGAATGCTCTTCCCAGGGCGGTGGTAGAATCACCATCTCTGGATGTGTTTAAAAAAAGACTGGCCATGGCACTTGGTGCTATAGTCTGGTTGAGGTGTTAGGGCGCAGGCTGGACTCGATGATCTTAGAGGTCTCTTCCAACATCGTGATTCTGTGATTTCAGGGGTGCAGGAAAAGTGCCAGGGCTTGGATTAGGCAGGTTTAAACTCTGAGGTTCTCATTAGACTGCCTTCTCCCCTGGGTTTCTGTACTCTCTTTATGTGCTCAAGAACACTGCAAGATCAAAATTGCTAAGCAAGTCCTGAAAATGATGAAAAAAAAAGTTTTGGTTTTGATCAGCCCAAGTTTTATAATAGTGAGACGGTTTTATGCATCTTTAGGTGTCATGATCTGAGCCTGATATTCCATTACTACAAGGGACTTGTGGATGATTTGGGGTGAAGACCAAGAAAATCTCACCAAGTTTGCAGGAGCACATCTGACTGCACAGGGATGAAGGACAGAGCTCATTGCAAAATGTCTTCAGCCTTGTTCAGGGCTTTATTCATCCCAGCCTCAATGAGCAAACCTTGGCCATTCAACTGGCAACAGAAATTACTCTGAGCATCACAGATTTGAACTAGAAGTAGAGGCTGTGCAGGCAGATAGAGAAACAGGGGTAGAAAAAGGCAAACAAGCAGTGGTGACAGCTGGCTGTCCAATATTCATGGTGGAGCTGCAATACAATGGTGGATCAAGCCTGAGCACTTTAAACTGCAGACAATTGGCAATGCTGCAAACACAGCTGTCCTAATCCCAGTCAAGCCTATTCTTTAAGCCAAATAATAAATAAAGTAGACAATGTTGAGGGCAGAATAGACAGATAAACATAAACAGGAAAATTGAGCTTGAATACCAAGTGGTTTTTGTTTGTTTTGCAGTATCACAAAACAGCAAATGCAATGGCTTTGGAAGTGCTGTGGAGATTTCCAAGCCTCTACAACAGTTCCATCTGTCCTGAGATTTATGATTAATTACATCCACTGGGAGAAATGAATATGGGCATTTTTTCTTTCCAACTGTATTTTTTTTGGTAAACTCAGCTGATAAAAATTGCATGTAGGTTCCTACAACTAGAAAAAATTCCCTCTGCTAATTGTGAAATAAGTGGATTTTCCAGCAGGCTGTCTAATCCTCTACTTGTGGAAATATGATGTAAGTAATCACATAGCACTGATGTTATGAAGATGGGCTCTTGGCATTTGCTGAACAGTATGGCTAAAATGTCTTTTTTCAGGCTAATCTCTGAAGCAGTCTGAACAAAGTAATCAGATTGAGATGAAAAAGTTTAAGTGGATCATCAATATGACAGAAAAGGTTTTGAGAACACTTCAAAAGATGGAAGAGAAGGGTATATCTTCTATTTCAGTTTTTAATCTTAGTGAATTCTATTGTGCTTGTCTCTAAAGTGACACATTATTTTTCACAAGGAATCCCAAGTGAACCCGAAGTTGTGTGCTAGTACACTAAAATCAAATAAGGTAGCCAGTTTTTTTTTTACTTCATATAAACTGGAATTTGGTTAAAAAAATGTGATAAAAGTGTTCTGTTAATCAGAGGCTGAATATTTTTGCCAGAAGCAAAACATTATAATGATCCTTATTAATTAGTTTAATACTTTGAGGAAATACAGGAAAGTGACATAAGCTATATATGTAACTATTATAAAAATACTAAATGAAAGACTTAAAGCATAACATTTATTTTAGGAATGCACAAACCCAAGAAATAGATTTTTCCTGTTAACAGGATCACAAGATAAAGAACACAGACTTGAAAATAAGTGCCTTTTTCATTTATTTTGCTTTGGATCATGACAGAAACAAATGTCTGCCAATGTTACTTCTCCCAGTGATTATTTCATTTAACAGCAGGGATGAATGGATCTTTGCTTAGCCTTCCCTGAAGATTCCCTGATGTCACAACTTTGTGTGTGTGTTAAATTCCAAGCCTTTGGAAATGGCTGACTGCCTTCAGTGGGCTCTGGGTCAGATCCTGATGTGACCCTGGTCCCTATTTGACCAATTTGACTTTTCTGAGACTGCAGTGGGATGTTCCCATAAATGTGATAGCATTTGAACAGAGAGATGAATTTCACTGGGCTCCAGGAGGAGCTGACTCATGCCCTGGACTGGCAGGAGTCACTGGAAGGAGCAGGGCCAATTTCTTCCAGGTTTCCCTGAGCTCCTGGGATGCATTAAATGCTGTGGATTTGCAAAGGTAAAAGGGATAGGAAGATTCTGCGTTTTGCCATTTTCCTAGGTTGTACTTTCTCATCTGGAAGTCAACTCAGGTTTTGGAATTCAGTTTCAAGCATGTACCTAAAAATTTTGTAGCTTATCTAAGACCAACTCTTTTAAAACTTTCTTTCAAGTCACAGTACTTGGTTACCACATGTTAACCTATGGTAAAAAAACCCCAAACTATGTAGCCATGATATTTTATGAAAAATCCTTTTGCTAGGATTTTTCTCCTGAGAAGCTGAGAGGCCTCAGAGGAAAAGAAAAACAATAATTATCTGTTGCTGTGGAATGCAACAGGTGCATCTTTGATTAGACCATGTTACTTGTTTCTAATTAATGGCCAATCACAGTCAGCTGGCTCAGATTCTCTGAGAGTCAGGAGCTTTTGTAATCATTCCATTCTTTTCTTTTCCTTGCTAGCTTTCTGATGAAATCCTTTTCTTCTATTCTTTTATTATAGCTTTAATATATAATTTTTGTTTTAATATAATATATATAATATAATATATATAATATTGTAATATAATATCTATAATAAAATAATAAATCAGCCTTCTGAAACATGGAGTCAAGATTGTCATCTCTTCCCATGTCGGGGCTGCCTCCAAACTTCCACAAAACTAAAAACCCCAACCTTTTTTTTTCTGTCAGCTGCTTCCCAACTTGCTGCTCTACCCCAATGGTGCAACATCTATTTCCCTTAATGCTGCCACATTGGTTTGCTGCCATGCTCTGGCTTCACCTACAGCTGTTGCTTTATTCCCCAGATGAACCCAGGAGACCAGGAAAGTGTCACCCATTCTCTCCCAAACCCTCTGCTGGGTTTCAGCTCCATCTCTGCAGGTGTCTCCTGCAAAACCTTTGGAGAACAGCAGTGTTCTGTGGCACCAATCAGCCTGTAAGGATTAAGGGTTAGTCTTTGACAATAATTGTGATTTTATTTTAGATTAGGCCTTCAGGTGCTAATTCCAGCTGTAACAGAGCAGTGCAGGGAATAAATTCAGCAATCTGCATGTCCCTCAGGGGATGCTGTGCCTGCAGCTCTCTTGCAGTGAAGGATGGGATTTTGCTCAAGTGCTATTTTTACAAGCTTAACTTCTTTAGTCTTGCCTGAAAACAGAGTTCCTTTCAGGGCAATCAGGAGTAGAAGGATGCTGCTGTTTCATCCCCACGTGATCCATTTCAGCAAATGTGAGAACTGGTTACTATTTTAGTAGTTTATGAGATGAAGGAAACACAGATGATGGACATATTTCAATTCTTTTGCTTGGCCTCCTGCTATGAATTTAGTTCATGTCCTCATTTCTGCACATATTTAATGTGGAGGTGAACACCAAAAAGTAAAGTAATTCTATTTTCTTGGCCATCATAGACGAGGGCATCGCAATTTTTTAGTCTTCTACAGAATCCCCTTACAATCAGTTATTCTACTGGAAATGCCAGTGGGATCTGGCATTTGGTAGTGGTTTATAGTGCAGATGTTTTCAATGTTGATTTTTTTTCTTGTCATACAACAAGGCATTTGAATCTAATTATCTTACTTTTCTAATTATCTTACTATTTCAAATACCACTGTAAGGAGTTCATGTCTATTCCAGAAGAAAAAGGGGGTAGAAGATTCCCTAGGAAAATTAAAACTGGAACTCAGATGTCAGACAGGATGTAGACATTGTAAGAGTGAGAATAGCTTAGCCTTTGAATAACTTCATTATGGCTGCAATATGTTCTCAGTTATTTGACATTTAAATACAGATGCCTTCTGCATGGCACGTGCCAGAACTCTGAAGTTCTTTGTCATGCACAAGGCTCAGTTACCAGGTTTCCAAGTGTACAGCTCTGACTTAAATTTTAGGAATCAAGCCTTGACCCCTATGCTAAAGACCTTCCATATTAGAGGGGAATAAAAAATTGCTTTAGGCAAGTTTTTATTTTGTAAACATAAGTTCCACTGATCTCTGACTGTCTCCATTCATGCCAGGACTGGTGATTTTTCTATACATTGCTGCTCACCACAGTTAGTGGGGTATTCCTGCCTGATCAGGGTTTTTCTTGGAGTAAATATTGCAGGATCAGTAGGACCTTCTTCTGCATTAAGCCTTTCTAGCAGGGTGTAAAATTTCATAAAGCTTTTAGGAGCACTATTTGAAATTAGTATTGATGTAATGCAATAAGCCCTGTTTCTTTTATCTTTTTAAAATTAAAATTTTTGAATTAGACTTCTCTGAAGTGGGAGGTTCTAGGCAGTTCCCATTTTTTCATTCAGTCTGTTTCTCAGGAATATGAATGTATTTGGTCACAGACAGGGATACATTTGCATTATGGTCCCACTCTCAGGTATGCCTTAGTGCTTTCACCTTTCTGTTTTGCAGTGGTCCATCTGCAGAGGACTGCAGTGGTATTTGGTACTCTACAGACTGCCCCAAACCTAAAATTCATCTGTCTTCCTTACTCTCTGCTGAAGTGAAACTCCATAAGCCCAGCACTGCTCCAGCTAAGGCTGCCCTCAACCTCCACAGCTTTTAGCTCTTATTTCTGCTTGTAGCAAATCCAACCCAGCAAATCCTCTGGCTGTCCTGTCCCCTGCTCAGGGCTCAGTGATGGAGAAAAAGGGAGAGCTATGAAAAACCCAAACTCTTTCTGTGCCTTTCAAGAGAGCCCCTTTGGAGTTTGGTGCATTTTCCTTAATAAAACCCAAAAAAGGATCCAGGAGCAGGTGGAGGTTAATGACATCCCCACCAATGCTTCTTTCTTTTGCAGCCACAGGTGCTGCTGAAGTGCAGCTCCTTGTCCATTTTAGGTCCATTTAGGAGAAATTTCTCTCCCAAGAGAGCTTTTCTTTGTATGTGAGAGAGCTGTGAAGAAACTGTGGTGTCACAGGCATTCTGTGGTGCCTCTGGGACAGGGATGGCTCCTGCAAAGCTGACACAGGCCTTTCCTAGAAATACTAGAATAAAACACTGCTTTAACCACTTTCCAATGGAAAAAAATATAAGAAGAATTATGTGCTGGTAGATCTGTGGGGTGTGTGCACCTGAGCCTGCTACAGCTTTGGTGTGATGGGCACTTCAGAGAGGACTCAACATGCATCAGTATTCCAGCAAAAACTGTTCTTTTGTACTGATGTATTTTGAAATAATTTCTTTTTTCTAGACCTTAGAAAATGTGTGATATTCCTCTTGAAGGAATACAGCAGATACATGAGATGGGGCACTTGAAGCACTGCTTTGCATAAGTAAAAGTAAAAAAATTAAATAAATGCTACACTAAAATGAAACTTAACAAATAGAAGGTCTGTGGCATGATCTCACACATTTGTAAAGCTCCACCCATGCTGCTGCATGAGCAGTGAGGGTTTATGAAGTGGTAGGGAGCAGATGTGAGCTCCTCCTGCACCTGGGGATGTGGTGTGTGCTGGTTTTTGGTTTGGTTTGGTGATGTGTGACCAGCAGCTCCTCCCTCCTGCACACTCCTGTGCCATGGGGGTGTCACAGAGCTGGAGAGGGGACTGGGAACTGAATCAAACTCTGAAAGGGCAGAGGAAGTAGAAAAAAAAGTGCTACTGTTTAAGAACAAGGTAGAAAACACGACTGAATTGAAACTTCCACACTCAGAAGGATTTTATTTGCCTTCCCCTGAGGCCATTCATTAGCTGGGTTCACAGCCCCCTGAACATCCCTGCTGCTCACACCTTCAGGAGCAGGGAAAGCACTAAAGCACAGTGGTTGGAAAAGGAGGGGAGCATAGCAAAGTGCTTCCCTCTGCTAAAAAAAATCCCTGTATTCCCCTGGGGGTGTGTGTGCAGCTGAATGCAGCTGCTGAGGAGATTCCTGCCAGAGCCAGGAAGGTGTGCTCAGCCTCCCTCACAGCTGGGAAGGGCTGGCAGTGCTCTGGCACCTGTTTCCTCACTTGCTTTTCCTCCACACAAACCACAGGAAATGAAAGACAAGGCAGGAGACATCACCTAACCATTACTTTCTCTTCCAGTGTGGATGCTTTGCAATGATTTTTCCTTGAGAGCAACCTACCTAACCCTGCCCCACATCTTTCATTTTCACTCCACTGATCCCCCTTTAACTCTATATCCCATTAAGATAATATTTGCCATAGGAAGGGAGCTGTAATTCAGCTTTCTGTAAGTGGGATTAATGCAGAACAGATTGTAAGCATATTGTTTTCATTAGGAAGCAGCTACTGAATGTTTCCATTTAACTTGCTGATTGCTGCAGTTGTTGCCATATGACAGAAAGTCTATTAGTCTCTGTGCCTCCTTAATTCAGCCATATGATAGAAAATATTTGTGTTCTGAAAATAATGTCTATTACAATGACACTTATAGGAATGATCCATAGTGGGAAGCAAAACACAGCCTGCCACATGGAGGATGGAAATAAGGATTGGGTCCTTGGCTTGCTTTAAACTGAGTGATCTGAACTAAATCCACCACTTTGCTCATAAATGGTCACACCATGTCCTATCTTGACTCACATATTTCTCTATTAATAGAATGATCAGAAGCACTCTGGCTCAAAAATAGGCGATGGGTTGTGTAAAATTATTTGAGATTATTTCTGTGGGCCCTCTATCTGTAGATAGATTTTGCTTCCTCATAATTTTCATTTATCAGAAGAAAATATTTCTCCTGGTTCCAAAGTGTTTGGGTGGAGCTAAAAGTGATCTAAATGAAATTTGGAGCCTGACCAGTTGAAACCAAAGTTTCAATAGAGCTGTTGCAGATGCTGACCATATTTTCATGTGAGAATAGTCCTTACTGTAGTTTTCAAGGTGGTATTAAAAGGGCATGAGGATATCATCAACTTGCATTATTCCATTCAGTTACACAGGGAGTATCACACTGTGGTACAACCATGCCATCAATATTTTGACTCCAAAAGCCTTTGTGAGGATGATCCTTGGCTCATAAATGGTCACACCATGTCATATCTTGACTCACATGTTTCTCTATTAATAGAATCATCAGAAACACTCTGGCTCAAAAATAGGCGATGGGTTGTGTAAAATTATTTGAGATTATTTCTGTGGGCCCTCTATCTGTAGATAGATTTTGCTTCCTCATAATTTTCATTTATCAGAAGAAAATATTTCTCCTGGTTCCAGAAAGGGTGGATTTAAAAGTGACCTAAATGAAATTTGGAGCCTGACCAGTTGAAACCAAAGTTTCAATAGAGCTGTTGCAGATGCTGACCATATTTTCATGTGAGAATAGTCCTTACTGTAGTTTTCAAGGTGGTATTAAAAGGGCATGAGGATATCATCAACTTGCATTATTCCATTCAGTTACACAGGGAGTATCACACTGTATTACAACCGTGCCAACAGTATTTTGACTCCAAAAGCCTTTGTGAGGATGATCCAGCAGTGGCCATCACACAGGATGATCAGGAAACCCTCTGGAATTATTCCTTCCTTGTGATCCCAGTGCTGTGGAGAGTAGATTTCCCCTGGGGGCTCATTGCTGGATTCCTTTATTTTGCTGCTGGCATTTTTCCCTCTCTGTTGGGTGACTCAGGTGTTTGGGGCTGACTGGGCGCTCACAGGTTTGAGAGGATCACAATGTGAGTGGTGGGGTGGAGTCTTACTTGGAGCTCTCCAGATTATTTAATTTTTTAACTCTGGCACTACATGAACCACACTGAGAGCTATTAAAGGAAATTAATTATTCCTCCTGCTGGCTTCTTTACAAGTTACTCAGATGAGGGATTATTAAATGCATCATGCCTTGAAAATCTGCATGCATTAAAAGCTTTATCATTGCCTGTGCACTGCTGGCTTCCAGCAGGGGTCCAAGAACTCAGAAATTCCTGCTCAGCCATTGCCATGGGCAGTGCTGGTCTGGATCCACTGGCTCCAAACACAGCAGAGATGGTCCCTGTGCCCAGGGACCCTCCTGACCTTGTGACATCCCAAACCTGCCCTTGGCCTTGAGACTCAGCTACCATGGAGAAGGGAATTATAGGACACAGCAGAATATGTGCTTTTCTGACTAAATATGATTTATTTGCTTTTTTTTTTTCCAATTTCTGGTTGCAACAAGTAAGGGAAGCAGATAACCATGGTAACCCAGAAAAATGTAGGTGTAGATCTGCTGGTGTGTGTCTGTGGAGAGTTGAAGAAATGTGTAGAGGGGTTTATTTATATGTTTACCAATGTATCCTATTGGTGGCTTTTTGATCCTAAATGAGGATTAAAATTTCTTGAAAATGGAGAGCTATTAAAAACCCAAACACTTTCTGTGCCTTTTGTAGAAATTTTTTATTAACACAGTTGTAAATCATTTAAATCATGAGCTTTCTGCTTTTACCATGATTTTAAGTAGAGAACTCTGAAATGAGGTAATTTTAAAAAAATTTAAATGATAAAATGCCGATGGGACAATTTGTTTTTAATTTTAGCAAGAAAAGTTTCAAGTTTGATGTGTACTTAGGTGGTGCTTTGAAATAAACCAGCTCTGAAGTGTTATTTTTGAGGAATCTCAACTACTCAATCTCCTAAGCTTTTCTGCCCTCCACTGAAATTTCTGTCCCCTGTGTCTCCCCAGTCCAGCTGCAAACACGACCACACAAATTCACACCACAAGATATTGTTTAGGAAGGTCCTATCCATGGGAGTTTGGGGGAAAATGCTGAATTTCTGCTTGGCTGCAGCATGTGTCATTATCAGTCCTGTCCTCTGTGCATGGAAAAGGGGTTCTTGTAGGTGTCAGGATGTTTCTAAAAGGTTGTTCCAGGGATTGTCATCATGGTCTATTTGATAATGATAATTTCTTACTGATGGCTTCTCACACAGAATTCAAAAGGCAAAACAGCAATTTTAGAACTTTATCTACTGCAGATTGCTTTACCTAATTTTTTTCCTGTTTCCAACAGTTTTACAGCAAACACATGGACAGCTTTCTAGTTGAGGTCCTTAAATCCTTCTTGTAGGTGAACAATTTGTGCATTCTGATTTCCTTCCTATGAATGAATTTTGAAAAATATTTAATATTTTCATACAGGTAGTTTTGCATTTCAGCATGTTAGGAATGTTCAGAGCTTACCATTCTATTTCCCTAATTTTTTTTAGAATGATAAATGCAAAGATGTTTTGCTGTTGTGTAATGCTGTAACAATCAGGCATTGCTTGGCTCTTAGAGGTGGTCAGAGGGGTGAATAAGAAGATTTCTGTGAGTTTACCCCAGTTTTGTAAAAATCCTCATTCAAACTGCAAGTTAACCCAGTGTTTTAAAAGGAAGTTCCTGTCTAGAAGGTGTAACAGCACTGCTTCTTTTGAGAAGATGGGCTCTGTTATCAGTAATTCAAGTATCAAGAGTTTTGTACTGAAAAAAGTGATATTTCTTTTCTAATGTTGTACTTTCCAGCTATGAAGCTCTCTGTGGTTGTTATAATGTTGACAATAGAGAACCTGCAGCTACTGTTGGTAAAATTTGGTTCATTCCTCTGTCTTTATATTCTGGTAATGCAAATTAATTATAAGACTGTATTCAAAGGTTCTCAAAACTAAAGTAACTTGATTACATCAGACTCCAGTCTGAGTTTTCAGTCTACTGTTAATTGAATTGAACTCTAGCTTGAAATTTGGGAAGTATGTTCTTGTTTGTTGTTGAATTGACAGAGTAAAAATTAAAACTGAGAGTAAAAATTGAAACTGATGCTAGATTCTGGGAAAGATTCCATTTTCCCCAAAACCTGACTGACAGCCACGTGTGTGAGCAGTTCTGGGGCTGGGGTTTTTGAAGGTTTCAGTCCTGGGAGATGGCAGCGATTCCCAGCAGGGAGACTGAGCTGGGCAAAGGCACCTGTGCTCCTGAACTCAGCTATTCCTCTCTGCTTGCCTCTTTTGAGGCAGGTTTCTGTCTCAAAATATGAGTACATATTTCACAATCTGGTGTTTCAGCATGTCCCTGCTTCCCTGCCCATTGTACTTCCCTATTACCAGCTTGATTTTCTTCTGAAATGGGGGAACAGCAGGAGCAGGGAGCAGAAAACCCAGTTCTAACTCAGATGTTAATATTGAGGGAAATGTCAGTGCCAGTTGGAGATGTTGGCATTGCAATAGCAGCAGTAATTTTTCCTGAGATTTGATCTGTATGGGTACAGCTTTGTGTCCCTGGAAGAATTTGGGATCAGTTAATGAGCTTATTAATGGCTCCTGGTTGTTTCTGGGGGTGTAAACTAAGTAGGGTTACTCTGATAACACCCCCTGGACATGGGGTGTGTTATCAGAGAATCAGGGTTTGGTTTGTACTCCTCTTTGTCACATAAAAAGTTGAGACATGGATATATTTTCCCTGAAAGTAAACTTTTACAATATTCATTGCAATGACACACTTCAGTCAAACTGTGTTGATTCCTTGGAGATTTTGAAGAAGCTGAGTTTATTTTATTTCTCTAATAATAAAGAAACACTAAACAGTTAATAAATATATCAGAAGGCTTTCCACTGCATTTTGTTTCCCTGATAGCAGCATATTTTGTGCCTATAGCTACAGTATTCTACTGGGTGAAGATAAATGGATTTCATAATCTCTCACTGGGGAGAAAAGTGAGACTGGAGAAGATTGGAGCTGCATGAGCTGGATAACTTAAGATTATAGCTCTGAGAGGCAGAGCTCTAAAAAGCTATTAAAGATGTTACCTTCTTGATTGGAGATTCAGGAGTTGATGCACTGCCTCAGTCCTGCTCTGTTTTCAAACTTTCATTGAGTTTATATCATCTTCCACCTGGC